>NC_086325.1:163318555-163468555 GCF_036172605.1 Pelobates fuscus
TTACAGTGAAAAAATGTTTTTGTTTTTAAATGCAAGCTTAAGCTATTGTGACACCAGATATGAGTGGTGGCACTGGGCAAGTGGGCACAGTATCCACTGTGAGCCTGACACAGAAGCTGGCAGACAACTAACTGCTATTCAATCTATTACAGTGAAATTTATTTTTGTTTTTAAATGCAAGCTTAAGCTATTGTGACACCAGATATGAGTGGTGGCACTGGGCAAGTGGGCACAGTATCCACTGTGAGCCTGACACAGAAGCTGGCAGACAACTAACTGCTATTCAATCTATTACAGTGAAAAAATGTTTTTGTTTTTAAATGCAAGCTTAAGCTATTGTGACACCAGATATGAGTGGTGGCACTGGGCAAGTGGGCACAGTATCCACTGTGAGCCTGACACAGAAGCTGGCAGACAACTAACTGCTATTCAATCTATTACAGTTAATTTTTTTTTGTTTTTAAATGCAAGCTTAAGCTATTGTGACACCAGATAGGAGTGGTGGCACTGGGCAAGTGGGCACAGTATCCACTACCCTGCACACAGTGTATTATAACTGCAGCTATAAGGTTATGGTGTAAGGAGGTCCCCTGTCTCCTCGCACACAGTGTATTATAACTGCAGCTATAAGGTTATGGTGTAAGGCAAGCATGTCAAACTCGCGACCCCCGGGGCCGCATGTGTCCTATAGTGAATATCTTTGTGGCCCAGCGAGTTGCACGTTTGCCATGCTTACTAATGCATAGTAGGCACCTGCTCTCCCCATATTGCAGGTGCCTACTCTGCAAAAAATTACCCGGGAGGAGAGGAAGGTGGCGGCAGCGAGGAAGCTCAGTCTTGCTGCTCCTCACTTCTCTCTCGCTCCCGCTATCTGTAGTGATGCTGGGTGCTGTAATATGATGTAATTCTGGCACCCAGCATCACTGCGTGAGTGAGGAGCAGGTAGGAGACCTCTCAAGAGAAGTTTTCGATTGGACCCCAGGGAGAGGCTCCACACCAGCTGCCAAAGGAAGGAGCAATAAATAAAATCATGTGATTGTGTGCAAGAAGGTGTTAGTGTATTTGTGTGTCTTTCAGTGAATGTGTGTTGAGATGGCCGCGGCTGGACAGTGGCAATGTGAGTGGAGTCTACTTGTTGTTTTGGTTTTTTTTAAACAAGGGCCAGGGTTTAGTAGAGGGGATGCTGGTGTTTTATTTATTTATTTTTTTATACTGTACTTTTTAAAACAAACCTAAATTTCTATGAAAATTTAAGTTTTTTTTTTTTTTGCAGCCCACATAAATTTAAACCTTGTTTACTTGGCCCGTGCAAGCTTTTGAGTTTTACATGCTTGGTGTATGGAGATCCCCTGTCTCCCCGCACAGTGTATTATAACTGAGTAAAATATACAGATAATAGTAGCTGGAGTTCAGATAGAAATAGATACAAAAAACATGCAGAATGGATACAAATTGTGATTCAGATAGTCCAAGTTGTACCGGCTCAGAGACATATTAGCAGAGGATCCTGCTATGGAAACAACCAGGCAACCTGCTGGCTAAGCTGTAATTGTCTAGTATTAGATTCTCATCCACAATCGATATAAGTGTAATACATGAAATATGAATATATAAAGTGTCTTAAAATTAATAAACCACCATGGACAGGATAGGTGCTTTGTGGAAACAGCAACCAATTCAAATTGATCTAAAATATAAAATGGAGAGACATGGTGCCCTCTGTAAAATAAAATCCACTCACAAAGGGTGCACCAGAATGTAGCACATCAAAGGTGTCCAACTCCTATCAGCCTCGGTGTTCTCTGGATACTTTCTCCTTTCAGCTGGTTTCAGGGAAAGTTATGGGGTCCTGGATGTAAGTTAGCTGTTTGTTGTTCACCACGTGCGTTCCACTGCGTCCGATATGCTTTTCACTGTGCTGTGCTACTATGAGTGGTGAAGACAGAGGCAGCCTTACGCGTTTCATGACACTAGTAGTCACTTCATCAGAGGCGTGCATCAGCTCGGTACGATTGGGTTTTTAAGCCTCTCTGTCAATGTAAGCTTTGGGTTCTTAACCTCTTCATGTCCTGAATAATTTGTGTATTGGGCTATTAACACTTGCAGTGCACTTTTGTTTGCACTTAAAATTCATACAACATATAGGGGTGCCAAATGGCATATATACATAAGTATTGTGGCAGACAGCCTGGCACCTCAACTGGGTGCCTACGCCAATCACTGCTTCCTAGTAACTCTGAGTACTTTCAAGCACTCCACCAGACACCATAACCACTATAGTCCCCATGCCAGCGTTGCAGCTTGGCTGGGGTCTCGCTGTCCTCCACCCACCCAAGTCAGGGATCCAGCTCCAGTGGTTAGACCTCTCCTTATCCTGAGAGTATAGCATTTAGAACCGTGTTGTAATCCAAGGGAGTATAGTGATTATAGCAATCCTCAGAGTAGCGAATATAGCTGTTCAAGCATGAAACGAGGCTGAGAGTGAAGGAGATCTCCTTTAATGGATTATAACATTACCTCTCAGGTCCAGGACATACAGAGCAAATACACCCCAAAAACATACATTTAACAATAAGGGACCCCCTCAAGTCCTATATACCTGGATAGCCTGGATCTGAGCACCCAACATATCCAGAAAGCATTCAGATCCCACTGGGGTATAATTTAGACTGAATGCACACAAGGCGCCTGCCCAAAAGAGTTCCATTAATTGAGGCTGAGCAGTCTGTCTCTTTCAGGAGTACAAAACACACTAAAACAACTAATATAACAATTCGTATGTAAACTGATCATGTACCCATCATTCGGGTGTTTGCTCCCACTAAACGCCGCTCTTCTCAGATTAATGAAACCGAACATACCTTGGAGGTGGAAGTCTCAGCGGTGTTCGCGCTGTCGAGAGTCCGATTATAGTTCCATGCACTCAACGACAAAATACCGCTGTACGCGTTTGCGGCTAGAGATGGCCAGCGCTACATGTTCGGCCATACGAACGACGGCCACCAAGCCGAGAGCTTAGATCGTTGCGGTTTCGAAGTGTTAAGAAGGGCAAAATTTCACAATTCATAATAAAAAATTTGGAAAGATGCACAGTAGTATTGGTTAATAAGTAAGTATAGATGTATTCAATATACACAATTAATAGTAATGGGGCATAATTCCATATCCAAAAATGGGAAAATATTGAAAGGTTAGCGAATTTAAGAAATAAATGGAAATTTTGTGGAAAGTGAGGAATAGTGGTATAAGTTAATCATCCCTAATCATCCAAAGGACTGGGAGGGGGAATAATTATTTAAAGGAATGCATTTAGTTGAAAATCTATGTAAACAGCATTATGGGCCCCTGGGCAAAGCAGTGCAATTGGGGCCGTGCCAACACAACAACTCACAGAAACACCCCCCCCCTCCCCCCGTAAATGATCAATTACATTAAGCTTATATTTATTGGTACCTTCAACAAATGCAATACATACATACACACAGACTGCTGCATATAGTCACAGACTGCTGAATACATGCACACACTGACTGCTGAATACACGCATACGCAGACTGCTGAATATATGCACACAGACTTCTGAATACACATACAGAGACTGCTAAATACACCCAGACTGCTTAATACAAACACACACACTGCTGAATACTCTCAGATTGCTGAATACATCTAGACTGCTTAATACACACAGACTGTAGTGAAGGGTGCAGTGTATGTGTGTGTGTGAGGGGTGATGTGTGTGAGGGGACCTGTGTGTGGGGGGGATGCTGTGTGTGAGGGTGCTGTGTGTGTGAGTAGTACAGTGTGTGTGTGTGAGGAGTATAGTGTGTTTTTGAGGGGTGTAGTGTGTGTGTGGGGGATGCTGTGTGTGTATGTGAGGGGTGCTGTGTGTGTGTGTGTGTGTGTGTGAGGGATGCTGTTTCTTTGAGAGGTACAGTGTATGTGTGTGTGTGTGTGTGTGTGTGTGTGTGTGTGTGTGTGTGTGTGTGAGTGAAGGTGCTGTGTAAAATGGGTGCTATGTGTGTGGGGTGCTGTGTGTGTGTGTGAGAGAAGTGCAGGGAGCAAATTAAGACATTGAATTCATTAAATTATTTGATTTGTATTTGATTGATCAAATCTTTATGTCCCTTGGTGAATGAGGGTGGGGGACACAGCCAGCCCTGCTGGTCTGGTGGTAAGTTCTGTACATCCTGCAGCTCTTCTGGCTGCAGGCTTTCTTCTGTCCTCTCGCGCACAAAATGCTGTGTGGAGCATTGCCATGGCAATGCAGGGCAATGCTCCACACAGCCTGCTTGCTCGAGGAGCGCTTCCAACGCTCCCAAGTCCCCCCCCCCCTGCTTCTGGGTCCTCTCTCCCTCTCTCTCCACTAACGAAGGGCATTTGGGCCGGTGAGGGAGGTCTTTGATCTCCTCACTGGCCTGAGAGGGCCCACGGGAAGAAAACAGGGCCTGCTCTCCATGGGCACATCGCGGTGGGGCTCCCATGCTTGTTGGGCCCCGGTCCTGTATGTTAAGACCTTTTGGTTCAATAGTCTAGTTGTAAGATCAACTTGGCCTCTGCTCTATCCAGTGCTTTTTCCAGGTCTTCCCCGCTCAAATGTAGGTTGATTTTTTTTCTATGGCCATAACATCATAAAAATATATTGTAGCGGAACGCAGTAAGCCTGTCCTGCAAAATGCCTGTGTGACTATATTCGTTATAATTTTGCCTGTGTTGAATTGCTATTCGTCTATTTAAAGGGTGAATTGTATGTTATTCGGTAGTTTCCATCCGTACTATATGCTTATGGAAACTACCGAATGGAGGGACCACCCCGGAGAGAAGTGTGCCAGCAATTAAGGTTCACATTCTTTCCAAACCGCAAGTTAACCGGCTCATTAACATTGTATCTGGGTGGCCGCCATTCGGCATGCGTACACGTGGCGGCGGCCATCTTACGCATGAAAATCTCAGCAGTGTTTGGTCGTCGAGTGTCTGGAACTCAAATCGGACACTAAAACAACCAAACACCGCTGAGACCTCCAGAGCTCCGTAACTGCCGAACGGAGAGACCTAACGAATCCCCATTCGGTAGTAACAAAGTACCGAATGAGGGAATCACTATCTAGGTGAATTAAAGTATGGATGGCAATTATAAATGTCTGTTTTAACTGCCGAACGGAGACCGACCGCAGGGCCCATTCTCATGGAACCCTTTTCGGATACCAACTCGTGTGCGGTCGGTCAAACTTCACCTTCCTGTAACTACCGAACCACTGGTCCGATCTGGGTGAATTTTGGATATTATATTCACCCAGATCAGGGCTACCTAGCGGTACCCTAATATTAAGGATATGTGATGGTTTAGGGGTACATCCAAGTTTGGGGTAAAGTACTGTACAAGTTAAGGGGATTATGACTCACTCTGAGGGGAGGAGATGTGTGGGAGGTAACAAGCACTGTATTGGTTACTGTCATAATTACTGTAGTTCCCTCCCTTGCATGGGAGCAGGCTTTATAAGAAACCTTGGAATAAACGATTGTCAGTTCTACTCCTGAAACTGTGTGTCGTCCAGTTATTGGGAGTGCTGTGGGGATATTGCTGCACCTTTTTACCTGCTGGAAACTCTGCTGTGGATTTACTAATGACTTGTTCCTGAGCCTTCCTTGGATCTAAAGCGGAGAATAGCTGTGAGAAATCCGCTCTCCGCTACATTGGTGGCAGCGGTGGGATGGCGTCCTAGTGTGAGGTAAAGCAGCTCGGAGACACAGTTCGTTTGGAGTTACAAAGTAAGGGTAACGCTAATATTCATACAGCACCCCTGGTCACAGCAAACATGACCTATCGCTTTGAGGGCGACGCGTACCGGGACGAGGTCATGAGACGATTAACCAGATATGGCCCAAATCCTTCAATAGAGGCGGTTATGGCAACCGTGCACAAGTTGGATGCGGAGAATCGAGCGGCATGGGAATGTGAGTGCCGATTGCGGAGATTGGGCCTGTGGCCAATTGGTCTCTCTGCCCAGCGACAGTGTGAGTTACAGGGAGCTGAAGGTGTCGTCCTTCCTCCCCAGCGGCAGTCTACGGTTCAGGGAGAGGAGCCTGTTATTCCCTCTCCCCAGCGGCAGCACAGCTCACCAAGGGGAGATAGTAAGCCCCTCATCAGCGCAGATGGGACCGTGGTCTCTGCGGCCAAGCTACAGGGAGCGGAAGGGGACGTCCTTGCTCCCCAGCGGCAGTCTACGGTTCAGGGAGAGGAGCCTGTTATTCCCTCTCCCCAGCGGCAGCGCAGCTCACCAAGGGGAGACAGTAAGCCCCTCACCAGCGCAGATGGGACCGTGGTCTCTGGGCCCAAGTTACAGGGAGCTGAAGGGGCCGTCCTCCCTCCCCAGCGGCAGTGTGATTTGTTGGGAATTGGGAGCCCAGTCTCCATTCCCCAGCAGCAGAGTGTCCAGCAGGGAAGAGAGAGCCCAGTCTCCTTTCCCCAGCAGCAGGACACTGTATTGGGAGTAGAGACAGTCGGTCTCCCTCCACAGAGTATAGAAGTATGTAGGGGAGAGGAGCTTGCTACCACCTCTCCCCAGCGGCGGATCAGTAAAGTGCAGGGAGAGGAGAGCAGCGTCCTCCCTCCCCAGCGGCAGGCTGAGTTACAGGGGGCAGAGGTAGTTGGTCCTACCCCCCAGCAGCAGCGTGATTTATTGGGAATTGGGAGCCCAGTCTCCATTCCCCAGCGGCAGGCTGAGTTACAGGGGGCCGAGGTAGTTGGTCCTACCCCCCAGCAGCAGCGTGATTTTTTGGGAATAGAGAGCCCAGTCTCCTTTCCCCAGCAGCAGGACACTGCATTGGGAGGAGAGACAGTCGGTCTCCCTCCACAAAGACTGAAAGGATGCGTGGGAGAGGAGATTGTTACCACCTCTCCCCAGCGGCAGAGTGTTCTAATGGGAGAGGAGCTGGTTACCACCTCTCCCCAGCGGCAGCTTAATGTACCAGGGGGAGACTGTAAGCCCCACAACTGTGCAGATGGGACTGTGGTCTCTGCACCTACAGCACAGGGTGTAAGGACAGTCAGTCCTGTCCCCCAGCAACAAGGCTGCTTAGCCAAAGGGGAGACAGCCGGTCTCCCCCTCCAACAGCGGAGCTATGTATCCAAAGGGGAGACAGTCGGTCTCCAGCAGCAGAGCTGTGCAGCTAAAGAGGAGACAGTCGGTCTCCAGCAACCAGGCTCCAACCAGACTACTCCCGTGGTAGTGCTGGCACCAGGACAGAGTACCGCTGGTCTCTGCCCCCTCAGCAACCCACCAAGGCAGCCTACCAGTCCCCCACACAGCCGTGGTAAGACACCTGGACATGGACAAGATTCTCCCTTACCCAGGTGTAGTAACCATTTATTGCGGGTGGGCTGTACTGCTGTTTCTGTCTTGTGGGTGGGCTGCTGGACTAACAAGGGCACTGACCGGCAAGAGGTCAGGTACCCTGTTAGTCTGTTTGGAAAAGGGGAGAAATGTGGCGAAACCAACCTCGCCACTGGGCCCTGGAGAAGCCTGTTTGCTAGCCTCCTACCTGCTGACTATGGCCCCTGGGTTATTTGGGGCATATTGTACTTTATATTGCTGCTACTGGCCCTTTTAAAATCATCGATGGACATATTGGGACTTTTTGGGATTGTGGCGAAACCGACCTCGCCACGTGTCCTTGGAGGGGGCTGATTGCCCGCCTCTTGCCTTTGGACTATGGACCAGACTTTATGGGAACGTGATACCCCAGATAGCTATACCATGGAGCCTATTCATATAATGAAAGACTATGGGAAAGACTTTAGCTCCATGGCAATTGTACTGTGTGAGTAGGATCTGTGCGCTATTCGGTAGTTTTGTGCGCGCATATCCCAGCTATCTGGGGATAGGTGAAATGTCTGTGTGTTATGTGTAAAAGGTGAATTTATGTATTTTAAAGTGTTTGACTGTCTTTGTGTCCCCATGTGCTTAATGGAGTCTCTCTGTGCTGGGAGATAATTGAATTACTTCTCCAGCACAGAGAAGGCCCTGTAAACCTGGAAAGCTAGGGGTTTTAAAAGATACTTTACTAACTTTTGAACCCCTGGTCTGATCCATGCCATTTTTTAATATGTTGTTCCCCTGAATGGATTGATTGTGGATATGTATTTTTATGTGAATGTGATGTATGGTTTTGAAGTTACAGATATTGTGTAAAAGTTATGTTTTAAACTGTATAATAAGTGGATTATCTCTCAGGCTAAGGGGAGGGGATGTGTGGGTTGTACCATATCTCGGATTAGTTATTTTATGCCTCCCCCTGGGTGTGGCCTGTATGTGTGAGATGGAAATAAAAGCCAGGCTGGATGAGCCAGTCCAGAGTTCCTGTTTTACCCTCAAAGTGATGTGTCGTCTCATCATTGGGGGAAGGATTTATTGCATGCTGTTCCAGTTGACTGCTAGGAGTACAAGCCTATTCGTATGGTTCCTATTCAATGGTCTACAGCATTCATATGCTTGGGAGAATTTAAAAGGTTTCTCGGATTCGGTGATTGTGGTGTCTGCCAGAGTGCTTGGAGTCCTCAGGAGCACTAGGAGCATCCATTAACGGAGGTACCAAGTCGGGGTGCCAGGTGATCCGTTACATATATAATAACTCCACAAATAATATATATTTCAATAGCCCTGAACGGAGCAGCCAAGTTCTCTGAATAGTGCTCAGATCCATGCAGTGTAGGGGAAACACCACAGTATTAAAGTTTTGACTGGCCGCACACGTGGTCCTATGCCCAAAATAGTTCCAGGGCGTTTGGTGCATTTGCCGGTCAACTTTCAGAAAATCCTGCAGGCCGCAATACAGGGTGCTCCAGCTGTCTCCTAGGTAGCGTTTGTTCCCCTTAGTCTCAGGCACCTTCCCTCCAAAAAGTGTTCTCCTTGCGGGTTTCAAAGTGGTTCAAAACTGGGAACCAAGTAGTTCGGGAACCACACGGTAACTTCATGCCGAAAACAGTTCCATAACATTTGCGGCTAAGTCCGGCTGAAGTGCCTGGGAAACCACGCAGTCCTCATGCTGAAATTAGTTCCATAGCGGTCATGGCTAAGTACCGCTGGGGACTATTCGTGGGTTTGGTTCATGCAAATGGCCATCAGAGAGCTGGCGTTCGGTTCCATTCGCATGAATGGAAAGTGCCGAACCAGGTAAAGCTGCTAATGGTGGCTAGGCAGGGTAACTCCCAAACGGAATCTCACACCTCGACCATAGTCGGTAGGCAGAGGCCGACTTCCACACTCCTCCAGAAGTCTGTGGCAAACGTATATAGGAAGGTGAGTTTGTCACATTCAGAACATGAAGGGGTTAAGAACCCACAGGTTACATTGACTGAGAGGCTTAAAAATCCAGCCGTAGCGAACTGATGCACACCTCTGAAGTGACCCAGAGTGTCATGAAACGCATAAGGCTGCATCTGTCTACACCAGTAAGAGGAGCATAGCACAGTGAAAAGCATATCGGACGCAGTGGAACGCATATGGCGAACAACAAACATCTAACTTACATCCAGGACCCCATAACTTTCCCTGAAGCCAGCTGAAAGGAGAAAGTACCCAGAGAACACTGAGGCTGATAGGAGTTGGACACCTTTGATGTGATACATTCTGGTGCACTCTTTGTGAGTGGATTTTAATATATTTTTTGTCTTAATATATAGTTTACAGAGATCACTATGTCTCTGCATTTTATATTTTAGATCAATTTGAATTGGTTGCTGTTTCCACAAAGCACCTATCCTGTCCATGGTGGTTTATTAATTTTATGACACTTTATATATTCATATTTCATGTATTACACTTATATAAATTTTGGATGAGAATCTAATACTAGGCAATTACAGCTTAGACAGCAGGTTTCCTGGTTGTTACCATAGCAGGATCCTCTGCTGGTATGTCTCTGAGCTGATACAACTTGGACTATCTGAATCACAATTTGTATCCATTCAGCATATTTTTTTGTATCCATTTCTATCCAGACGTCAACTGCTATCATCTGTATATTTTATTCAGATTTTTTTGACACTACAACTCCACAGTTTAGTGGGTATACCCCGTCTACTGCAAGAGTGTGTGTGTATATATGCATTATATTTTGTTCTGCTATTTTCTATTTTCTATTTTGAGCTTAGGGTGTGGGCTTTATTTTGACACACAGTGTATTATAACTGCAGCTATTAGGTTATGGTGTAAGGAGGTCCCCTGTCTCCCCGCACACAGTGTATTATAACTGTAGCTATAAGGTTATAGTGTAAGGAGGTCCCCTGTCTCCCTGCACACAGTGTATTATAACTGCAGCTATTAGGTTATGGTGTAATGAGGTCCCCTTTCTCCCCCCCCCCCCCCCTCAGTGTATTATAACTGCAGCTATAAGGTTATGGTGTAAGGAGGTCCCCTGTCTCCCTGCACACAGTGTATTATAACTGCAGCTATAAGGTTATGGTGTAAGGAGGTCCCCTGTCTCCCTGTACACAGTGTATTATAACTGTAGCTATAAGGTTATGGTGTAAGGAGGTCCCCTTTCTCCCCCCCCTCAGTGTATTATAACTGCAGCTATAAGGTTATGGTGTAAGGAGGTCCCCTGTCTCCCTGTACACAGTGTATTATAACTGCAGTTATAAGGTTATGGTGTAAGGAGGTCCCCTGTCTCCCCGCACACAGTGTATTATAACTGCAGCTATAAGGTTATGGTGTAAGGAGGTGCCCTGTCTCCCTGCACACAGTGTATTATAACTGCAGCTATAAGGTTATGGTGTAAGGAGGTCCACTGTCTCCCCGCACACAGTGTATTATAACTGCAGCTATAAGGTTATGGTGTAAGGAGGTCCCCTGTCTCCCCTCACACAGTGTATTATAACTGCAGCTATAAGGTTATGGTGTAAGGAGGTCACCTGTCTCCCCGCACACAGTGTATTATAACTGCAGCTATAAGGTTATGGTGTAAGGAGGTCCCCTGTCTCCCCGCACACAGTGTATTATAACTGCAGCTATAAGGTTATGGGTAAGGAGGTCCCCTGTTTCCCCACACACAGTGTATTATAACTGCAGCTATAAGGTTATGGTGTAAGGAGGTCCCCTGTCTCCCCGCACACAGTGTATTATAACTGCAGCTATACAGTTATGGTGTAAGGAGGTCCCCTGTCTCCCTGCACACAGTGTATTATAGCTGCAGCTATAAGGTTATGGTGTAAGGAGGTCCCCTGTCTACCCCCACACAGTGTATTATAACTGCAGCTATAAGGTTATGGTGTAAGGAGGCCCCCTGTCCAGTGGCGTCTCTAGGATTCATTTTTAGGGGGGGGAGCACATGGTGGGCGAGGGACAAAAGTAGGGGGGCACATTTTACCCCGCCCTCACGGCAGTTTGACCCCGCCCCTGTCGCATGTTAAGCCCCGCCCCAAACACAATGTGTTGGTTTTTTTTTATAATCCCTTGTGGAGAAATTATTATTTTCCACCAAGGATTATTAAAAAACAAACACATTTCCCTTCATACAGTAAATACACACACACACACACACAGACTGCTGAGTCCATACACACATACAGACTGCTGAGTCCATACACACACTGCTGAGTCCATACACACACACACAAACACAGACTGCTGAGTCCATACACACATACAGATGGCTGAGTCCACACACACACACACAGACTGCTGAGTCCACACACACACACACACACACACACAGACTGCTGAGTACACACATACAGACTGCTGAGTCCATACACACACACACACACACAGATTGCTGAGTCCATACATACACACATACAGACTGCTGAGTCCATACACACACAGACTGCTGAGTCCATACACACATACAGACTGCTGAGTACATACACACACAGACTGCTGAGTCCATACACACACACAGGCTGCTGAGTCCATACACACACACAGGCTGCTGAGTCCATACACACACAGACTGCCGAGTCCATACACACACAGACTGCCGAGTCCATACACACACACACACACATACAGACTGCTGAGTCCATACACAGACAGCTGAGTCCATACACACACACTGCTGAGTCCATACAAACACACACATACTGCTGAGTCCATACACACACACACACAGACTGCTGAGTCCATACACACACAAAAACACACACACACGCACACAGACTGCTGAGTCCATACACACACATACAGACTGCTGAGTTCATACACAGACACTGACTGCTGAGTCCATACACCCCCACTGCTGAGTCCATACACCCACACTGCTGAGTCCATACACCCACACTGCTGAGTCCATACACACACACACAGACTGCTGAGTCCATACACACACATACAGACTGCTGAGTCTATACACAGACACTGACTGCTGAGTCCATACACCCACACTACTGAGTCCATACACACACAATGAGTCCATACACACACACACAGACTGCTGAGTCCATACACACATACAGACTGCTGAGTCCATACACACAGACATACAGACTGCTGAGTCCATACACACACACAGACTGCTGAGTCCATACACACACACACACACACACACACAGACTGCTGAGTCCACACACACATACTGCTGAGTTCATACACACTGCTGAGTCCATACACACACACACAGACTGCTGAGTCCATACACACACACACACAGACTGCTGAGTCCATACACACACACATACAGACTGCTGAGTCCATACACACACACATACAGACTGCTGAGTCCATACACACACACACACACACACACACACTGCTGAGTCCATACACACACACACACACTGCTGAGTACATACACACACACACACACACACACTGCTGAGTCCATACACACACACACAGACTGCTGAGTCCATACATACACACATACAGACTGCTGAGTCCATACACAGACACATACAGACTGCTGAGTCCATACACAGACACAGACTGCTGAGTCCATACACACACATACAGACTGCTGATTCTATACACACACACTGCTGAGTCCATACACACACAGACTGCTGAGTCCATACACACACATACAGACTGCTGAGTCCATACACAGACACAGACTGCTGAGTCTATACACACACACTGCTGAGTCCATACACACACACTGCTGAGTCCATACACACAAACACATACAGACTGCTGAGTCCATACACACACTGCTGAGTTCATACACACTGCTGAGTCCATACACACACACAGACTGCTGAGTCCATACACACACACATACAGACTGCTGAGTCCATACACACACACACAGCTGAGTCCATACACACACACACACACACACACACAGACTGCTGAGTCCATACACACACACTGCTGAGTCCATACACACACACATACTGCTGAGTCCATACACACACACACACAGACTGCTGAGTCCATACACACACAAAAACACACACACACGCACACAGACTGCTGAGTCCATACACACACATACAGACTGCTGAGTTCATACACAGACACTGACTGCTGAGTCCATACACCCCCACTGCTGAGTCCATACACCCACACTGCTGAGTCCATACACCCACACTGCTGAGTCCATACACACACACACAGACTGCTGAGTCCATACACACACATACAGACTGCTGAGTCTATACACAGACACTGACTGCTGAGTCCATACACCCACACTACTGAGTCCATACACACACAATGAGTCCATACACACACACACAGACTGCTGAGTCCATACACACATACAGACTGCTGAGTCCATACACACAGACATACAGACTGCTGAGTCCATACACACACACAGACTGCTGAGTCCATACACACACACACACACACACACAGACTGCTGAGTCCACACACACATACTGCTGAGTTCATACACACTGCTGAGTCCATACACACACACACAGACTGCTGAGTCCATACACACACACACACAGACTGCTGAGTCCATACACACACACATACAGACTGCTGAGTCCATACACACACACATACAGACTGCTGAGTCCATACACACACACACACACACACACACACACACACACACACACTGCTGAGTCCATACACACACACACACACTGCTGAGTACATACACACACACACACACACACACTGCTGAGTCCATACACACACACACAGACTGCTGAGTCCATACATACACACATACAGACTGCTGAGTCCATACACAGACACATACAGACTGCTGAGTCCATACACAGACACAGACTGCTGAGTCCATACACACACATACAGACTGCTGATTCTATACACACACACTGCTGAGTCCATACACACACAGACTGCTGAGTCCATACACACACATACAGACTGCTGAGTCCATACACAGACACAGACTGCTGAGTCTATACACACACACTGCTGAGTCCATACACACACACTGCTGAGTCCATACACACAAACACATACAGACTGCTGAGTCCATACACACACTGCTGAGTTCATACACACTGCTGAGTCCATACACACACACAGACTGCTGAGTCCATACACACACACATACAGACTGCTGAGTCCATACACACACACACAGCTGAGTCCATACACACACACACACACACACACACAGACTGCTGAGTCCATACACACACACTGCTGAGTCCATACACACACACAGACTGCTGAGTCCATACACACATACAGACTGCTGAGTACATACACACACAGACTGCTGAGTCCATACACAAACACTGCTGAGTCCATACACACAAACACATACAGACTGCTGAGTCTATACACACACTGCTGAGTTCATACACACTGCTGAGTCTATACACACACACAGACTGCTGAGTCCATACAGACACACATACAGACTGCTGAGTCCATACACACACAGCTGAGTCCATACACACACACACACACACACACACAGACTGCTGAGTCCATACACACACACTGCTGAGTCCATACACACACACAGACTGCTGAGTCCATACACACACACAGACTGCTGAGTACATACACACACTGCTGAGTCCATACACACACTGCTGATTCCATACACACACACACACAGACTGCTGAGTCCATACACAAACACTGCTGAGTCCATACACACACACTGCTGAGTCCATACACACACTGCTGAGTCCATACACACACACACACACACACACACACACTGCTGAGTCCATACACACACACACACTGACTGCTGAGTCCATACACACACACACATACACACTGCTGAGTCCATACACACACATACACACTGCTGAGTCCACACACACACACACACACACATTTACAGACTGCTGAGTCCATACACACATACAGACTGCTGAGTCCATACACACACACACATACAGACTGCTGAGTCTATACACAGACACAGACTGCTGAGTCCATACACACACACACTGCTGAGTCCATACACACACACACAGACTGCTGAGTCCATACACACACACATACACACACAGACTGCTGAGTCCACACACACACATACAGACTGCTGAATCTATACACAGACACAGACTGCTAAGTCCATACACACACACTGCTGAGTCCATACACACACACATGCTGCTGAGTCCACACACACACACACACACACACACACACACACAGACAGACAGCTGAGTCCATACACACACAGAGACTGCTGAGTTCATACACACACACTGCTGAGTCCATACACACACATACAGACTGCTGAGTCTATACACAGACACAGACTGCTGAGTCCATACACACATACAGACTGCTGAGTCCATACACACACACACACACACACACACACAGACTGCTGAGTCCATACACACACACATACAGACTGCTGAGTCCACACACACACACACATACAGACTGCTGAGTCTATACACAGACACAGACTGCTAAGTCCATACACACACACTGCTGAGTCCACACACACACACACACACACACACACACACATACAGCTGAGTCCACACACACACACACACACACACACACAGACTGCTGAGTTCATACACACACACTGCTGAGTCCATACAAACATATACAGACTGCTGAGTCCATACACACACTGCTGAATCCATACATACACACAAGCTTCCTCACTAGCAGACAGACAGACACACACACACACACACACACAAGCACATTAAGCCTACCTGTCACTGGAGCCTGTTGCTGGGGGTCAGGCAGCCATCTTTCATCCTTTCCAGCAGCAGCATGGGCTGCTGCTTAACGGCGGGGAAGGGTCTTATGTGCGGGAGGCGGGGCTTCGTTTGAGGGTGGGGCCTTGCCGGGGAGCCTGTCAGTGCTCCCTCCGGCCACAGACAGCCCCCAGCCCTGTTCCAGCTGCTCTTTTCTGCATTCCCTCGGTCTGTTACACACTGTTACAGTCCGAGGGAATATCATTTAGACACATGGCCAGCAAGTTGCTGGCATTTGGGGGGCCCAAGGGGGGGCACATCATGATGTAGGGGGGGCCATGGCCCCCTCTGGCCCCCCCCCCCTAGCGACGCCACTGCCCCTGTCTCCCCGCACAGTGTATTGTAACTGCAGCTATAAGGTTATGGTGTAGGGAGGTCCCCTGTCTCCCTGCACACGTTGTATTATAACTGCATCTATAAGGTTATGGTGTAGAGAGGTCCCCTGTCTCCCAGCAAACAGTGTATTATAACTGCAGCTATAAGGTTATGGTGTAAGAAGGTCCCCTGTCTCCCCCCCCCTCAGTGTATTATAACTGCAGATATAAGGTTATGGTGTAGGGAGGTCCCCTGTCTCCCCGCACACAGTGTATTAAAACTGCAACTATAAGGTTATGGCGTAAGGAGGTCCCTTGTTTCCCCGCACACAGTGTATTATAACTGCAGCTATAAGGTTACGGTGTAGGAAGGTCCCTTCTCTCCCCACACACAGTGTATTATGTCTGCAGCTATAAGGTTATGGAGTAAGGAGGTCCCCTGTCTCCCCGCACACAGTGTATTAAAACTGCAGCTATAAGGTTATGGTGTAAGGAGGTTTCCTGTCTCCCCACACATGGTGTATTACTCCTGCAGCTATGAGATTATGGTGTAAGGAGGTCTCCCCGCACACAGTGTATTATAACTGCAATTATAAGGTTATGGTGTAAGAAGGTCTCTGCAACCAGTGTATTATAACTGCAGCTATAAGGTTATGGTGTAAGGAGGTCCCCTGTCACCCTGCACACGTTGTATTATAACTGCAGATAGAAGGTTATGGTATAAGGAGGCCCCTTGTCTCCCCGCACACAGTGTATTATAACTGCAGCTTTAAGGTTATGGTGTAAGAAAGTCCCCTGTCTCCCTGCACATAGTTTATTATAACTGCAGCTATAAGGTTATGGTGTAATGAGGTCCCCTGTCTCCCTGCACACAGTGTATTATAACTGCAGCTATAAGGTTATGGTGTAAGGAGGTCCCCTGTCTCCCCGCACACAGTGTATTATAACTGCAGCTATAAGGTTATGGTGTAAGGAGGTCCCCTGTCTCCCCGCACACAATGTATTATAACTGCAGCTATAAGGTTATGGTGTAAGGAGGTCCCCTGTCTCACCGCACACAGTGTATTATAACTGCAGCTATAAGGTTATGGTGTAAGGAGGTCCCCTGTCTCCCCGCATACAGTGTATTATAACTGCAGCTATAAGGTTATGGTGTAAGGAGGTCCCCTGTCTCCCCGCACACAGTGTATTATAACTGCAGCTATAAGGTTTTGGTGTAAGGAGGTCCTCTGTCTCCCCGCACACAGTGTATTATAACTGCAGCTATAAGGTTATGGTGTAAGGAGGTCCTCTGTCTCCCCGCACACAGTGTATTATAACTGCAGCTATAAGGTTATGGTGTAAGGAGGTCCCCTGTCTCCCCGCACACAGTGTATTATAACTGCAGCTATAAGGTTATGGTGTAAGGAGGTCCCCTGTCTCCCCGCACACAGTGTATTATAACTGCAGCTATAAGGTTATGGTGTAAGGAGGTCCCCTGTCTCCCCGCATACAGTGTATTATAACTGCAGCTATAAGGTTATGGTGTAAGGAGGTCCCCTGTCTCCCCGCACACAGTGTATTATAACTGCAGCTATAAGGTTATGGTGTAAGTATGTCGCCTGTCTCCCCGCACACAGTGTATTATAACTGCAGCTATAAGGTTATGGTGTAAGGAGGTCCTCTGTCTCCCCGCACACAGTGTATTATAACTGCAGCTATAAGGTTATGGTGTAAGGAAGTCCATCGTCTCCTATCTGTTCAGAAATGCTTCAGGACCCCCTAGTGATTTCTATGTCACATATCTGTCTCTTGCTCTGTCCTAAAAGCCCACATTCCACTCTCACCCCAGTTCTTCTACTTTTACCCCTTGTTTGTTTGTTGTTCCCTTTTGCTGATCTTTTGTGTCTTTATACTTTACTCCTCCAGACTGTATGCTCGTTTGAGCAGGGTCCTCAACTACCTATTGTTCCAATATGATTTTTTAAATGTCTCATTTGTTGTTAAATATCGCCTCATTTTATGTAACACTGCGGAATAAGTTGGTGCTATATAAATACCATTAATAATAAACATAAGGCAACCTTAGACAGCCACCTAGGTCCCAAGGGTTAGATAGGGTCCCCAGATCTATACATTTGCTTGGCCCCAATGATCACCACATTGTGGTATTTAAAGCGGGGCCCCATGTAGGTAACCTGCCCAGGGACCCTTGAAATCTTAATCCTTCTCTGTCTATCAGGTTATGGCGTCATTCTTGTTTTCTTCGAAAGCGACAGAATAACACAATAACGGTTACAATTACCTAAAAAGTAACCACATTATAAACCTTGAATTAAATGAGCTTGTTTCTTGTAGAAGCTTGTTTCACAGCAGTTATATTAGAATCAAAGTAGCAAGTTATTCTATAAGTTATAAAAAAGTAAGGGAAATGGGTGTGTATTTCTTCGTCTTTACCATGTAATGCAAATGACGTGGGCAAGGACTACAACGACTAGTCACAAGAAATCCAACGAGTTATTCTCACTGCAAGCCTGTTATCCTCTGACTCTGGGCTGCAGCTACATCCCCACTGCCAGCCAGGTATGTCAGGGCTAGAGACTGCTCCTAATGTAGATGTTCTAGCTGCGTTTGTTGTGTATATGGTGTGTTGGTCAGTTTACTTCTCTTTCTTATTGCTTTTATGTTTTAATCCTGTTATAGAATAATAGACTATTATAAATATTATATTATTATTATTATTATCATTATTATATGTGGAATAACAGGAGAGACACAGACAAAGAGTGCATTGTTGTATTGTAAAAAAAAAGTTCAATATAAATCAACAAGAGACTCGTAGAATTGCCCTGGAGCTAATATTTAGAACATAGTGTTATAGACAAAATATAAATAAGTTTAAATGATATTAATAACAAAATAATATAAATAGCAGCAGGTAGTATACAATGTAAGATATTTGAGATGAAACGAGAATACTGGTAGAACAATTAAAAAAACAAAAACATAAAAACAAGCATATAAAAATCTGAAAATTTAAAAATCTGAAAATAAGCATATATATCTATTATTTTACATTTTTGTATTTCTCTATGCTTGTTTTTTTATGGTTCTATCAGTATTTCCACCTCTGGTTTTATCTCACTTTGTATACTACTTGCTGCTATCTATATTATTAAATTTTTAATCTCATTTAAACTTTTCTACATTTTTACCTACTACAGTATGTTCTAAACATTAGCCCCTGGCAATTCTACTTGTCTCTGCTTGACTGATACTGTGTTATTATTATTACACGCTTTTGAACTTTTTTTTTTTTTTAAATCTCAGAATTTCATTCTTCTTCCATTTAATATTCATTACATCCGTAAGTTTTGTAGGAATATTTTGTGTTGGGAAAATTCCAAAGGGTTTATAGAGCAGGCAAATAAACTGTGTGAGCGAGTGTGTTTGTGTGCGTGAAAGGATAGATGCCTTAAGTCCTTTTAGTCCTGTGGCCTAAATGAACAAAAAAAGCTTTGCAATCAAAACTTGAAAAAAAAATTTTTTTCATATATTTGAATTTGTCCTTGTAATTTTCTCTAACACCCTTACTGTTGACTTCTGTATCTTCCTCCCCTCTTTATATTTTCAACATTTAAATCAGCTTTTAAATTGTTTGTACATTATTTTCTGTCTGATGGAATAGCTACCTTTCCTCTTTGATGGACAATCTTCAACTACACTTCATAAATCTCTAGTAGGACTTTATAATGTATTTTTCCTTTGTATCTGTTCCACTGAAACCAAAACTGGGCGTAGGAGAACAGGTAAAAACTTCGTAGCACTGAGTGTGTCCTCTCTCACGTGTGCCATTACAGACAAAATCAGGACTTTTAGAATATTCTTTAGATCATTAATTCCAAGTATATCATGATGTCTGGCTATTGTTAGGGTTTATTCAAAATCAGGCAACAAAATATCCCACAGCAACGTGTAATTTAAGAATGATTTATATAAACAATGCCATACAAACTCTGTATATTGTATATTAGTTTTTATTGAAGTCTGACAAGTCTCAAAACCATGTCTACCTGACTTGGCAGTACAGTAACAAACCTCTTCACTAAACCCCAAATATTGTCTGTATTGGACAACATTCTCTAAAAATGTCCGAATTTGGGCAGGATTGGTAATTCTCTTAATTACTAAAGCCAATTCTGTCAGAAGTCTGCCATCATGACTATATTTGGAGCATTTGCTCTGATGCATTCAGTGATAACCTTATAATTCATGCTTTCATATCTGAATCCAATTTAAAGATTACAGCTTATTTTATTCATTCCTAATAAGGTCAATGTCCATCATGGCTGCTGTGTCTCTTAGCTCTTATCTCATCAAAGGGCTGAAGGAACAGTACATGAAGTTGCCCCAAGGAGGTAAGGTGCAGGTCACCTACGTCTGGATCGATAAAAATGGGGAAGGAGTCTGCTGCAAAACTAAGACACTGGACTATGAGCCCAAGTCCATAGAAGGTGAGAAAAAGACCCTTTAAAGCCCACATGACATCCCATCCCACCTGTCATGTTTCTGGCAGACGCCTTGTGAATTATCAGATGATAGAAAGTATCACTTCTGTCTAAAATTGAACCTTCAACTGGATCCTCCTGAAGTTTGAGTCTCTAGTGATGATGATAATTCTCCTGGTTTCCCATGGTAGACAGAGTCAAGTGTAAATAGAATGAAGTGATTTTAAGAGTTTGCCGACTGACAAAGAAATGATCAGTCTAGAATGTTAATGGTAGGTGTATTTTAACAGTGAGAGACAGAATAACAGTAAAGAAAAATTGAGAAAAATGCACGTCAAAAAAGTTATACATTGATTTGCATGTCAATGAGTGTAATTAGTATTTGATCCCCTATCAATCAGCAATATTTCTGGCTCCCATGTGTCTTTCATACAGGTAACAAGCTGAGATTTGAAGCACTATCTGAAAAGTATAAATTATCTATACATTGTAAAACACATTTGTGACGGTAGTAAACTGCATCACCGTCCAGTATTCCCTTCTTCCCAATAGCAAAATAATCACAATAATCCACAGGAATAAATATCGCTGGTATCGCCAAATAATCCACACATGAGCCAAAGCTTAATGCTGGAACAAGACTGTTTTACTGAGGGACAGGGCACACAATTTATACAATATATAACTCCTCCTCTGGGCCAGGCTAGATAATTGGGTTTGAGTACTTATCAAACTCAATTATCTAGTGGCCAGAAAAGTTAAATTTTTTCACAATTATTATAAACATACTTAACACCTCACATAGTAATATAAAAACCATATCCCTGGGTAGATGAGGGTGATGTGAGCAACCTGTCCAAATTTCGTGAGAATCCGTTCGGTAGTTTTAGAGTTATAACGTGTGGAAGTTTGACCGGCTCGCCACGAGTTTGTAGCTGACTCAGAGTTCCATGAAATCAGTGGTGCGCGACGGTCTCCGTTCGGATGAAAATTGCACGAAAACCCCCATAGATATAAGGTAGCTGGTGACATGAGAGTGCTTCCCTCGTTCGGTAGATTGAAACTCCCAAACGCCATTCGTGCACAATTCGTATAAATGGGTCAGATGGGACTTCAATGGCGGACCGGGGCTTGCTGGAGAGCCATGCCAAAATTAGTTCCAGGCGCTCAGTGCCTAAGTGCCTCTGGCCGGCCGTTCGGGAGTTTAAGATGGCCGCCATCCATTGTTCTCGCCACGTGTTCGTATGCCGAATGGCGGCCACCTAGGAGCACTCAATTACTTAGCGGTTTTGTGCAATTACACAGGATTCCACGTTCTGATTGCTACCCCGGTACTTTGTTCGTTTGGCAAACAATATAGGGTAATCCATATAACTGGTGTTTGTACCGAACAAATACACAAGATTACACAATTACCCAGTGTTGCAATGGAGGGATACAATAGAACAGAATTAAATACACACACAATGGTATGGACAGCCTCTAGCACAAAAAAGGGGTACTAAACTATAGCCCATTCCACTACAGTGTTTATAGGGGATGTAAAGTGTGTATGAGGGCATGTGCAAGGGCTTGCTGTAAGGGATAGAGGCTGTATTGTGTGTTTGCTTGTCATGGATGTAGTGTGTCCATATATTTGTGTATGCATTTACATAGGAGCTCTAGTATGTTTGCATAGAGGCTGTAGTGTGTGTGTATAGGAGTTGTAGTGTTTGTGTGTATTGGCGGAGCAAAGGGTTAGAAATGTAATATGTTTTTAAATCAGTATTAACCATTGTAAAATGTATTATCCCTCCCTTTTGAAAGTATTGGGAGGATCCTGCTAACTAGTTCTATGGATATTCTGAAGGTTGGACATCTAGTCTGCACATATAATGGGTGCAGACCATTTCTATTGCTTTTGCAAGCCAGTGCCCTATTGAATGCATGATAGCGTACTGTAACTACCTTCAACGATGCCCTGAGAATGACAGGCGCAATACACATGGTCTGCACTTGTCTGAGGTGCTGACCTGAAGCTCCCTGGGTTATTTAGATTGGACTGTGCTGGCTTGGCTAGAATGATCTTTGATCTCCTCACTGACCCATGAAGTGATAGAACATCTACTTCTGGCTGGTGACGCATCAGTCTGGCATAGGCCAGCCTAGGAGATTCTTTGACCTAGCCAGATTGCATTGGCTCAGGCATTTGGTCAGTGTGGCCAGTGCATAACTGCTCAGGAACACAGAAAAAAACTGCTCTGAAATGTCTAGAATGACACCAATATAAAGTTTGCTAAACTGAATCTGAACAGCACTTCACTTGCTAAAAGGTCTCCCACGCTTGACTAAATTTGTAGGGTAGATTTGCATTTTGGAATGTGTAAAAAATTTTGAAACACAACAATGCACTTAATATTCTTAAAGTGTGTCCGATAAGGAGGAACTCTATACAGAAAATATATCTCTATACATTTTTAGATGTTGGCACAAAGATAAAAGCTACAAATATAGTATTGACACCGAAATATCATTTTTTTTTTAACTTAAGTTAACTATTTACAGATTGCTAAAATGGGGCTATTCCCAATGTTTCTAATAAGTAACTATTGGAATGCCATCCACAGCCTTAATCTTAATCTATCATCTTTCATCTCTTCCAAATAAGTAGAAGTTTTTACCCATGTGTAATGATGCCCCCATTTCTTTTAGGGTACCGCTCTATCAAGAAGTCCCTTTTCTGTTTTGTTCCTATTGTTTTATGTTGAAAAGGTTTGTAGTTATACAATATACAGATTTGTCCAGTTATATTTGTGTTTTATCCTATATCAGAGATCCCAGAGTGGACCTTTAATGGGCTTGGCACAAGGCAAGCAGAAAAACATAACTGTGGCATGTATCTCGTCCCGGTCAAAATGTTCAGGGACCCTTTCGGTCTAGACCCCAATAAGCTGGTGTTGTGTGAAGTTCTGAGAAGCAACAGAACACCTGCAGGTAAGAATTTTACAAATACATTATTTTACCAAATGTATTGTCGTGTTTACTAAACTGCTAGCAGTTGTTGGCTGTTCACTTCAACTAAACTAGGTAATGGCATATACCATTAGTAATATTCAAAGGCAAGTCTCAGAGACTTGCCACTCAGAGTTCTCAGTCAAAGTGTTTTGACCCACAATTAAAGCACATATTTTAAACTAGACATAAAATAAATATAATCAAATGGGGCAGATTTGTTCAGGAAGACTTCATTTTGACCAGATTTGGCTTTAGTGAATGTTAGAATTGTCAGTCTGGTCAGAATTCGGTAATTTCCCCCAAATTTTCTCCATATAGATAAACGTCTGTGTTTAGATTAATCCTGCAAGCAATTGGGTCACAATAACCCACCTGGTCCTATTGGATTAATTACATTGGATGCTAGAACATTGAATACATGTGAATATCGCGGGGAGCTAGTGAATGGTGTCAGGAGTTTTAAGCAGATATGTTAGCATTATTAATCATTAAAGGTTATTAACATAGATTTACTGAAATATGAATGCATTGTTTTATATTCTTTGGTCTCGTTTTTTGTTCTAATATCTCGTGAGCTTGATTTGTTTCTAATATTATTGCGGAGAAGAGAATTCTGTCTTGATTCGAACCTAGACCTGATTATCCCTAAAAACAAAACACAAAACAATTGTGTCAGATATGCCTGCATCATGTAGGTAAGCAATTAGAGGATGTATCAAGTATGATATTGTATTTTACTGTTAGGGTACCCTGAAGTGGTCATCACTGTTAATAACATAATTAAATATTTCTGGGAAAAAAGGGGGAAAAAAGATCATTTGACCTTAGCTCTGTGTACATGATGTAAGCATATAAATGTCTTGAGATGCACATACCTAATTCTAGAGGATTTTTCTTACAAATACAGATTCTTCAGCACTGTACAATAAGTGGAGAACGTACAATATACACAGACAAATACAAGAGGTAGAGAATTGTTGTCAATAGCGTCAGTAACCGCGTTTGTATCACAGTTGGCAGATGTCCGACTGTTACGCTACTAGGGGTGATTTGGGTTGGAACTCAACTGCAGCTTGTAAACTCCCTAATTACAACAGTGAAGAAATGGAGAATCCTTAAGCATCAATACTGTAGCTTTAAGAAAAGAGAGAATCACTGGTAACTTGATTCAACCGAAGTTTTAATAAGTGTTAAACTTAAATGAATTGCATTTAGGCAATAATCCAATAAGAAGAAGTGCAAGTAATTAACACACAAAGTTCATTATTAAGTATTTCTTCAGAGATGCATTAAGTAACATTAGTTCATGAGATTAATCTTCAATAGGAACAATAATCAAGTAGCTGAGAATATTTGCAAAGCAAGAACAGTTCATAGTGAATAAGCATGATGGGAGTTGTCCTTCATGAGATTAGTAACTTGAAGCACTGAATGTAATTGCAAAGCAAGAAACAGTTCATAGTGAATAAGCATGATGGGAGTTGTCCTTCATGAGATTAGTAACTTGTAGCAATGCAGATTTGAGTAAGCAAGCATTAGTTCATTAATAAATGATATTGCAGACAATTAGCTGAAAGATATACTTAAGGTTAATATGGGTAGTCCTCCAATAGTTCAGAGATATGGTCCACTTTTAAAGTAGCAAAGTATCCGTTCCCCAGTAATCCTTTATGGCCTGCAGCAATCTTTGCATTTGCTCAAAGGCTGGAAGGGCTTGTCTGAGCTTGTGGAGAGGTAAGTCTGGTGGAAGCAGTTCCCAGTAGCTGAGCCTGTGGAGCCCGCGGTCTCACGGAGGCAGCTCACACGTTAGCTCACACAATCAATCACCAAGCACCCTCCCTCTGGCCCAGTCTCCCTAAATACTGTCAGAGCTGTGTCAGAGGGGGGCGGGGTCCGGCTCCTCACAGCTGAGTGACAAACCCAGAAGTGTTACTCCACGACACCGACAATCTTAGAAGTACCCTTTGCCCCCCTGCTGAACTTGGTGAGGAATAAGATGTAATAATGTAATGCTTAGCACTATTGGAAAATGATTCTGTCAAAAGAACTCCATGTACATTCATTACACATTGAATTGTGGTGCATTGGAACACAAATTGTAAAATTCAGGAAAAAAAAGCTAATTTGGCAAAACTGATCCAACCCTGTAGTTACAACTTGTCTCTATAGATTTAAACGTTGCTGTTTGGTTTGTAATTTACTATATTTTGGAATTCACTGAATACTCAGCCTTGTGGATTTACTTTCTTTATTCACCTGCAGAAAGCAACCTGCGTCAGACTTGCAAAAAAATAATGGACCTGGTGAAAGGTGATCGACCTTGGTTTGGGATGGAACAAGAATACATCTTACTTGATATCAGTGGTCAGCCTTATGGCTGGCCCGATAAATATATCCCAGGACTAAGAGGTAATAAACTTTATACCGAAGCATTAAATGTATGTATGGCTTGAGTATTAATATGATTCAGTAGAGTGAATTAATTAATTAATTTTAACCATCACAATTCATGATTTAAAGATTAACGAACCATCTGCACATTGCATGACTTATAATCGCATGCTTTCTGAATAACGCTGGTCTTCTGCTCTCATCAAGGTTCTCTTAGCTGTGAAAATGTTGATAGGAACTCTGTTACAAACTTGCCTGTACTCGGCTCCTTGGGCCACGCTGACAGAACGCACCGCGTGACTGCACTCCTCAGACCGCGCGGCTTGAATGCTTCATGTGGCCGCATGGCCTGAATAGTATACTTGCTGTCGGTCCCCACAAACGGCTCCCTCTGCTGGTTCGTTGGCTGAACTGCAGCTCCTTAAATAAATTATTACTATGACGTCACAACCTTAAAGAGATCACGTCATCTAGGCGACCCAATGCTGTTTGGGGTCGCAGAGATGATGTGGACCAATGGGAACTCTTCTGAATGTATTTAAGGCCTGTTCTAGCCTTTACTCATTGCCCTATCATGGTTTCTGATAGATCCTCGTTTAGTGCTCCTAGAGATTCCCTTGTGATTTTCTGTGTTTGACCTCGGCTTCATATTTGACCCGTGATTTCTGATAACCTGACCTCAGTTGACTGACTTGCCTAAACCTAACCCCTAGATTATTTTTAAATCTTTCAACAGGTCACTCATACTGTGGTGTTGGGATAGAAAAAGTCTTTGGACGTGATATTGTAGAATGTCACTACAAGGCTTGTCTTTATGCTGGTATTGAGATCTGTGGCATCAATGGAGAAGCTATGCCATCACAAGTACGACATATATGCTTAAATTCCTTATTTGCCTTATTTGTCTTGTCCTGATGTGTATTACCTGTTGCTGTCACTGGTTAATTATGGATTTGTTTTCCTAACTCTCTATTAGCTACTTCTTGTGTCTATAGTAAGCTTTAACCCTGATGCCTCCAATTTGGACAGCTGCTACCAAGCATCTAAGAATGCAGTGGTACGGATCTAATAGCTGGACATTCTCACTGTGAACTCATTCAAACAACCAAATTTACCTAATCTATTTGTTTTTACTTTTATTTTCTTAGTGGGAATTCCAGGTTGGCCCCTGTGAAGGCATTGAAATAGGAGATCATCTATGGATGGCTCGGTTTATACTTCACCGTGTCTGTGAAGACTTTGGTATTGTGGCCACTCTTGACCCAAAACCGATGCCCGATTACAAATATGCTTCTGGTTGTCACATCAACTACAGCACAGAAAACATGAGGAAGAAAGGTGGATTAAAGTGAGTTGTGATTGAGTTGTGTCTTGGCAATAAAACTAAATTTAGGCTTTGGGGGCTGTGCATAACTCGCACTTGTGCATTTTGGCAGGAGAATTACTGGTTTTGATTGTCATTGCTCCACTTTTAGAACTTTGCCTCATGATTCCTGTTTTTCCTATTTGGCAATGAGAATTTTTATAGACCAAGTAAAATACATGTAGATGGCACATTGATTGATTTGTTTAAGCATACCAAAAGTTCATCATGCTTGTCTTGAAAAAAATGTAAACCAACTATTTAATAAATGCCCAATCTATTTTTCCTACAGGGATATTGAAGATGCAATAAAAAAATTGGGAAAGAGGCACAATTACCATATCTCTGTCTACGACCCCCATGGTGGCGAGGATAATGTCCGTCGTCTGACTGGTGGTATTTCGACCTCAAACATCCATGAATTTACCTCTGGTATTAACAACTGCTCCGTTAGCATTCGTATTCCTCACCAAGTTGAGAAGGAGGGCAAAGGGTACTTTGAAGATCGCCGGCCGTCTGCCAACTGTAACCCTTATGCTGTTACTGAAGCTATTATCAGGACAACCATTCTAAACGAGACTGGCAATGAGACTAAAGACTATGGAAACTGAACTGGAAGCTGCACCTCTTCTCTCTTTAATTGCAAAAACACTAAAACCAATTAATCTTGCATGTCTTCTAAAAAGTTTGTTTTTGAGTTTATCTTTAAACCTTTGAGGTCCTACATCAGAATAAATCTGACAAAATATTTTACCTCTTGCGGTCCAATGTTGGATGTACCCTGGAGAGTACTGCCGATCCTCCGTGCCGGGTGCCACGAATGTGCACATGTACTGCACGCGGCACAGAGGATTGGCAGTAATCTCCAGGGAAAATCTGACATTGGACCTCAAAATATTGTGTCAAATATATTCCGACATAGGACCGCAAAGGGTTAAAATAGACTTGGGCACAGCGAGAAAACTTATTTCAGCAGCACCATTTTTTTCCTGAAATTAACACGTTTAGGGACAGCTATGACAGTCCAGCTCATTAGAATTTTGGCAAACAAAAAAGATTCTGAAAATAAATCAGACGAGCCAAAAGGGCACAAAAATGGGCCAATCAGTGTACTGCAAAATATATACATAGTAAAAAGTTTCCCACTACTTAGTTCACAAATCAAATGAGAAAAATATAAAAATATAAAAAAGAGGAAAAAATAAACAGTAAAAAAACAAACAAAGCTATTTGTACAAATTATATATTTATTATATAGTATATTAATATAGAAAAATAGATTTATTTTCACTGCTCCTCCTCCTTTTCCCTCCATTGCTCACTTCTCACTTGATGGGTAAATATAACAACATTTAGTGGCTTTTCCCTAGCCATTATTAATTTCTTCACCCTCCCCCCACCCCCCACCCCCCCATCTTTCATCTCTTATTTTGGTGCCAGGAGCGGAATTCTGAATCACAAAATATATAGATAGTCTATATGGAGGTTCGTAAATTGGAAATTCAGAATATCACTCGAGCAGTACAAACATGGATGAATTACAGCTAGTAAAAAAAATTAATCTCCAAAACTGTCTGTGTATCTATCTATCCATCCATCCATCCAAACAGTGGCCAAAGCCATATTTTTTTCCTAAATATTACTAGCAATATAAATATACAGACTAGTTAATTTGAACATAAACTGGTACATTTAAGGTATTTCAGTTTTTCTTTTTCCTAATTATGTAACACATTCTTACATACTTTGTTTCTGTACTGGTGAGAGATATAAACAAGTTTATACTAGTTTAGTTATTCCAAGGTAGTCTTGAGAGTCTATTTTGGGCACATTGGAATCAGATTTATCATTTGAGTCAGAATATTTTTTATCCTGCTGATGATGTTATAGGTTTCATTAGTTTAAAATGTTGAATTTATGCAGATAAATAGAAGCAAAATGTGAATATTAATTTAATGGAATTTGTATATTTCTGACAAACACGTTTAAATCATTCTTCTTTTTGGATTTATATTTTTGATTTTAATAAATCTATTTTAACCTTTATATCTGAATTGTATGCCCCCCCCCCCCCCCCCCTTTATTTAGGGACAGATTAATTCTGACAATATTATGATCAAGCTCATCATAATTTTGGTAAAGAAAATAAAAAAATGTAACCAAAAGAAGGAAAAAGAAAGAGTCGCAGTAAAAGTAAAAAAACAAACAAAAAACAAAAAACTATATTTATCTATTATATATTTCCTATACAGTATATACGTATAGAAATATAGATTTCTTTTTATCGTCCCTCCATTGATCACTTCTCACTCGATGTGTGAATACATTCAACATTTAGTGGCTTTTTTTGCCCTTCAGTCATATCTTTTTTTTTGGTGCCGAGAGCGGAATCCTGAATCACAAATCAAAATGAAAATGCTCGTCCATTAGTGATAGTCAATATGGAGGTTCATAACTTCAGAATATCACCCGAGCAGCCCAAACATGGACGAATTGTAGTTTGTAACAAAATGAATCTCCAAAACTGAAAAAAGATACATTTTTATATTATACTATCTGTCTGTCTGTCTGTCTGTCTATCTATCATCTATCTCAGTCTATCCATCTGTCTGTCTGTCTATCCATCCATTTTTTATATTATATAATATATTTTTTTCAAAATATTACCCGGCGATATAAACATGTCGCCATTGTACCAAACTGGTTAATTTGAACATCAATGCATTGAAGTCTTTCTTTTTCCTTCTTTCTCTATAAGTAATACATTCTCACACTATTTTTTTTTTTGACCTGTGAGAGGTGTAAACAGGTTAATACCAGTTTAGTTATTCCCAGGTAGTCTTGAGAGTCTACATTGGAATTACTATTCAATGAGTTAGAATATTTCTATACTGCTGATTGTTACGATTTTTATTAGTTTAAAATTCAGAATTTATGCAGATTAATAAAAGCAATATTTAAATATGACTTTAACCTTTTAAGGACCAAACTTCTGGACTAAAAGGGAATCATGACATGTCACGCATGTCATGTGTCCTTAAGGGGTTAATGCAATTGATTTGTTTCTGACAAACACATTTAAATAATTATTCTTTTTGGATTTATATTCTTTATAATCATTATTTGTTTTTGCATAGTGTGAATATTGAGAAAGTGTCTTAGATCGTCAGCCGCCATCTTATTCTTATATCAGCCACGTTTGCCCTCTGTGTGACTTTGTGTGCTTGAAGGGTTAAGTATGGACATGTCTTTGCTCCAAGTATTTTTATAAGAAACTGGTTTATCTATCCAATGATCAGAATGGAATCAGATAAAGGTGGGTTATCACCTCAGGGTGAGTGGTCAGAAGTGATTGATTCAGAAGTAGACCTAACTGACCATAGCACGATGAGTAGGTTTAGAGGCAACTAATTACAGGGTACTGTGTTTTATTGCATAAATCAAGATACTGATCTTTTGTCTCTATGCTGTTTCTGTCAGGTAAGCTGTGTTGTTTAACTGTATATAAGATATGTGTTTTTCATATAGAGGAAGGGCAGTCTTCAACAACACTCTACTTGTGCACAAGCAATACAGTAATCTCTGCCTATTCAACTCTTTTGTGAAGAAATTGTGTGTGACGGAGCTCCCTGTACCTCCGCCAAGGACCGCTTCCTAGCTGGAACAGGGGACAAACCACAGCACTTCTGCCTATAGTTGCCGTAGCTTGACTGGGGCCCTGGAACCGCTCTCTCCTGAAGCCGATTGAGGAATTCGCTCTAGACACTGGACGACACTCAGTCCTGGGAGCTCTAGTCCTTACAAGGACTTTCCTCGTTGAATCCCCTGCAAACTGGAACAGCAGACACAGGGGTTAAATCTTCCTTCCCTCCGATAACATGACAACATACAGTTTTGAAGTGCAGCTAGAATGCTTTAATGGCAGCCACAACTGGCCTTATATGCATGTCCCCATGCAAGGGGCACTCCCCCTGGACCTTTTGGGGGACTACAGCACAAGGTCACAGACCAATGACAAAGGTGTTTAAATACACTATTCATCCCCTGATAGCCCTGGTCTGGGTGACCAACATATCCAAAAATCATCCAGATCAGTTCAGGGGTTCAGGAATTTCCTGAAAGTCATTTATTTGACCGACCGCAGGCATGGTCCCATGCCCAAAACAGTTCCAAAGAATCAGGGCTTGCGGTCGGCCTAGTTCAGTAGTTTGAAAACGAACAAACTTCTGAACAGAATCAATAGTCTTACCCTGGAGCTTGTTCCCCTCATTCAGATGAATGATTTCACCTACAGTGCCCTTCTAAGTTATATAGAAACGAATGCAGGCGATGATGGAAGTCCAGCGGTGTTAGGGAATTTCTGTGTCCGATTTTAGTTCCATGAGTTTCATGCCCAAATACCGCCATCTGCGTTCATGATGTTGTCGTGGTTGTCCATAGGAATTGCGGCCACCCAGACGAACAATTAGAACACTGCGGTGAGAAACGTTCCAAGTTCTTAATAGGGGTTAACAAGCTCCAGGGAGGTCTATGGTTTGTGAGGTTGTTCGGTAACTGAACCATATAATTCCAATTGCACGAACAGAGTCTTTTTAACATTATATTTCACAAGGTGCATAGTCTGTGGGCAGGAGGCTGGCAAGCAGGCTCCTCCAGGAGCTCGTGACGAACTCAGGTAAAAAGGGGAGTTTGTCACACTGTGTTTTACGATAAGGAACATTTCACAATAGTCATCAAGGTCTCTACATATTTTTTTTTCTTTTTGATGCTAACAATGGAGGATTTAAATGTTTCTAATTTATCCATAATCTCACCTGTTAAAGTCTCAAATTCATTTGTCAATATAAAGTGTTCCAATTTCTTGTTTAATCAATGATCTCTAAATTCCTTGACCTTTGTTCTCTAATTATTGTCATAATTTCTTGGATCTACATATTTATGTAGACAATTAACAAATGAAGACTAGCACTTTACTAAAACAAGTAGATGCTAACAGTTTTATACATAAGAATAGTTGCCATTTTAATCTAATTTATCATTTATCTAATATAACAAGAGGACAATTTCTTAGACTTAGTAGAAATTGCTCTGATTTTAATGAGTAAGATAAACGAGATACATTTTTTTTTTTTGAATTCTTTATTTTTGCGTGCATCAATTATAACAAACAGCTCACCTCGCCACAACAGCGTTTGGAAGCCGAAACATAATACAGTAATTATACAGTTATGGCATTGAAACGGTGCACTTTTTTTTTTAAAGTGAAAACAAGCTTATACGTTGTGAGGCAATATATGAGCATTATAGTGATAGGGACATACTACCGCCGATTGCTTAAGCTAGAGGTATGTAGCGGTAAACATGCTGGGCTAGTGATAGACTTATGTTAGTGTTGGAACAAATCCCACTGGGTGTGGAGTCAAGACATGTTATAAGAAGGGAGCAACTCAGGTGGCTTATTGCTTTGCCCATATCACAGGAACTTTAAGTGGTAGAGGGTAGTGGGTCTATGCATAGAGAATGCCGATTGTAACATGGGCATGGAAGATCTGGTATTAGCTTATACTCACACATTCAATATACTAGATTTACTGGGCACATATTATGCTAAGGTTGCGAAAATTGAAGGCTGGGGACAAAGGTAGTCTCAAATGTCCAGAGGGGCACACATTAGTGCTGGTCGTGGCATGCTCTCGGGTGTACTAGGCTTCTAAGTCTGGGTGTTTCTTTGCTGTGATAGCACTCAACTGTCCAGGCTGAGAGTACCTGTGGAGGGCAGTTTACTTGGTGCTTTAGCCGATACCCATTGCCGGCAAGCGCGTGGCATCTTCCCTCTGAGTCTCTCCCCTCTTGCCCTCTGGCCCGTTGTTGCCACTGCGGGGGTTCGCTCCGGTGGTGTGTCTCGGAGATATCTGCTGCACAATCGCTTGGGTCGTCTCGCCGTGTGCATATGGTCGGCGCAGGCTGCTCTGCGTGCCGAGAGCTTGGTCAGTGAAATCGCTTGCGTGCAGCGGTTGTTTCGCCGGTCTGGCTGGGTACAGCTGAGGGTAAGGGGATGCACCCGATAGGCCTCCCGCCATTTTTCGTCGCTGGGCCCGCTTGTATCTACATAGTCGGGCGGCCATTTTGGAGCCTCGTGGTGTCTGCCTGTAGTAGCTCCGTCGTGCTGCGGGTCGCATCCACGAGGTCACCGTCCTCTCTGCCTGCCGGTAGGTAGCACCCCTCTTCTGCAGGACATACATGAAGCTTTTGCAGAGGTGATCAAAGGTCTCCAGAGGTGACTTGGTTGGCTGGGTGTGTGTGCTCTGCTTCCCGCGTTTGCGCCGAGCCGCCATTAAAGGTTTACTCTGTGGGACTGTGTCCCCGGTTTGGCTTGTGTCTGGGTCGCCTGCTTGCTTCCATTGTGGACCGGGATATCCCCCACCGGTCCAGAGGGGGGGGGGGTAGGTTGCAGAGTTGTCACTTAATGACTTGTGCGTCTTTCGTGTCTGGGATAGCGGCCGCTTCTCCCAGTTTTCAGCCTCAGTAGGCCGCGTTCGGTTCTTGGCTTTACCGGCTTCCACGGACCCCGGAGTGACATCGCTGGGTTCAGGGGGGCACCCCCGACGTGGGTGGCGCACCCCCGAGTTGCCTTGGGTGTAGTGGTCACCTTTTTGGCCTCGAATCGTGCCCGCTCGGCCGGAGCTCATGTTGGCTGCGTCTGTCTTGCTCGGCGGTCAAGCTCCGCCCCCCAAACGAGATACATTTTAAAAGATCAGTTTATCGAAAAGTTTATCAGATCAGTTTATGCAAAATAAGGGAAACTAATGAGTAAAAAAAAAAAAATCATATTTTACTGAGCAAAAATTACAAATCAATTATTTTATTACCTGTAACAACAAAATGTTATATGTGTTCTCGTATGCCCACGTGGCCTTCAGTATGTTGGAAAAAATGTCCAGACAACGGAGGGTGAGGAGAAGGGAATATATATATGACATTAAAATAGGTTATTATAGTATTTCCCAACATTTTTACAGCAACACAATAAAGATCCGAGCAAACTGCTATTTATTTTATATAATTAATTCAAGGTCACTCGCGGGAAACCAATGTGTCAATGAATCTTATTAAAATCGAAATGAAGTGGATTTTTACTTTGGACACATTGTCTCCTAAAGGACTTACTATTAATTTTGAATATTGATATAACATATGCAATGGAAAGCCCAACTCATATATTCTGCATGAATATATTTTGAATTATACATATTTTATTTTATACATAGATTAATTCTACGAGTCACATGTATTAATAAAAAACATGAGTTCCCATAGAAGATGAATAATATAATTAGAATGTTTGCAAATTGTAATAAAGAACAAATAAAGTATGTATAAATTGCCTTAAATAGCTGATTGTATTTACTCTCTGTTTCTTTAAGTCCCAATGAATAATTGGTAAAAAGATACAAAGAAGGTGTGGCTATAAGGCGCTTAACGCTTATTTGGTGCAAACTTATTTAGTGTAGCTGCTATATGCACTTATAGTGGATACTCCAAAACCACTAAAATGTTGAAACCAAAAAAACAGAATACCAAGCAGTGAGTTTAGAGTGTGAAAAACATTAAACCAACACTTGATATAGGTGCAGCGCTTACAAAGTATAATGTAAATAATCCTTATGCACTTACCCCTTACAATAGGCACGGGGTGTACATGAAAAATAAACAAAGGAAATATATAGGGTAGTACTGTCAGATAACTTGATAATAGAGTGAAAAATATAAAAGGGGGGAACTCACATTGTAAAGAGCCTTTTATACGGGTATAGGCTCTAAACACATCAACCAGTGTGCCTTTCAAGGTAGGCAGCAAAACCTAGGAATAGAAGATGCTCCTTTCTTCCTTCTGTCTGCGAATTATATCTCCAAAATAAAGCACAAAAGAAGACTCCTAGTGCAGATTTGTCTTCAATTAAATATTGTAGAACACAGGTATAAATTTGGTGCTCACCTTTTATAGAGCCTTTTGGGGACTGGCTCTAAGTGCTGTAGGCATCAGTGTCAATTTAGAGGTGACACTTCCCTCAGGTGGATACCAGATGTATGGAGGAGATGGAGTAAAGGTATTTAAAAAATTACATTTATTGAAAATCACAAGAAAATATATATATATATAAAATGCATACGAAGTAGCATGTATAAGTATACTACTACTAGAATGTCCAATCTCCTCTTCTCCCAGAAACGCGTTTCGCCGTCCTTATCGGCTTCCTCAGTCTGTACTTGTACTTCTAACTAAAAACCACATCAAAGAAAAAAAGTCGACTCCTTTTTTTCATAAGTTAGGTTTTTTTGGGTGTGGACAATGTCTGGCCTGTAGGGGCACTAGCAGTAGTAAGAGACACCTTACATCTTTTGAAGACCCCCATAATAAAAAGGAATATAGATTGAGAACTATGACTACATGTTTCTCCAAGAAGGTTATCTATATCCTGCAGTGCCCATGTGATCTGTATTATGTGGGGAGAACAAAACGCCCCCTACATATACGTATCAGTGAACATGTAAGAAATATCAAAAAAGGTTATGAAAAACATAATGTATCCCTACATTTTAAAACACTACACAACAGTGACCCAAGTCTTTTAAAATTTTTTGCTATTGAGAAGGTGGAGACAAATTGGAGAGGGGAAGATGTAATCAAAAAACTTGGCCAAACAGAAATGAAATGGATTTTTAACCTTAATACCCTTGTTCCTTTTGGTCTTAACGTTGATTTTGAGTTATGTCATTTTTTATAATACATTTTCCGACCATATATATTTTTTATACTATTTATTGTTCATTTATTTGTTATGCAAACGTAATTTTTATGGAAATTTTAACTAATAATGACCATTGTATGTTTTAAATATTAATATTTGTATATCCCTGTCTACCTCACACTGAAAATTATTTGAAAATTATTTGCTGTTCCTGGTTGAATATGAAAAAATATGTATGCTATAATATACCAGGATAGTTGATATATGGCTATTAGTAAATGTTTTGCCCTGAAGAGAGATTTATGAAATACATTAATTACATATCAACCTTTGAGCAATGGTAGAGGACCCCTTTTTCCTGCACAGCTCATTCCCTACATGCAGGTTCGAAAAAAACGGAAGTACAAACTGAAGCATGCTGGGAGTTGTAGGAACAACTGGAGCCCGGAAATGATGTATCGGCAATACAAGCCGAACCGGAAGTGACGCGACGGCATCTAACCAGGAAATGAAATTCAGCTGCAGGACGGCGAGGAAAAGGGCGCGAATGGATGATTTATAAACTGGATACCAGCAGACTCACAAGTACAGACTGAGGAAGCCGATAAGGACGGCGAAACGCGTTTCTGGGAGAAGAGGAGATTGGACATTCTAGTAGTAGTATACTTATACATGCTACTTCGTATGCATTTTATATATATATATATTTTCTTGTGATTTTCAATAAATGTAATTTTTTAAATACCTTTACTCCATCTCCTCCATACATCTGGTATCCACCTGAGGGAAGTGTCACCTCTAAATTGACACTGATGCCTACAGCACTTAGAGCCAGTCCCCAAAAGGCTCTATAAAAGGTGAGCACCAAATTTATACCTGTGTTCTACAATATTTAATTGAAGACAAATCTGCACTAGGAGTCTTCTTTTGTGCTTTATTTTGGAGATATAATTCGCAGACAGAAGGAAGAAAGGAGCATCTTCTATTCCTAGGTTTTGCTGCCTACCTTGAAAGGCACACTGGTTGATGTGTTTAGAGCCTATACCCGTATAAAAGGCTCTTTACAATGTGAGTTCCCCCCTTTTATATTTTTCACTCTATTATCAAGTTATCTGACAGTACTACCCTATATATTTCCTTTGTTTATTTTTCATGTACACCCCGTGCCTATTGTAAGGGGTAAGTGCATAAGGATTATTTACATTATACTTTGTAAGCGCTGCACCTATATCAAGTGTTGGCCCAATGAATAATTGTTTGAATTGTTTAGTTTGACACTATATTTATTTGTGTGCGTGTGTGTGTGTGCGTGTGTGTGTGTGTGTGTGTGTGTGTGTGTGTGTGTGTGTGTGTGTGTGTGTGTGTGTGTGTGTGTGTGTGTGTGTGTGTGTGTGTGTGTGTGTGTGTGTGTGTGTGTGTGTGTGTGAGAAAAGCAAATTCGGCCCGTTACTTGATGAAATATTCTAAGAAAAGGAAAAGAGTGTATTCAGCATTTTGAGAAAAAATACCTAAGTATGGGTTTAAAAGCAGTTTTGGCATACTCAGTAATTCCTTTTTTAGAATTATGTCAGAGCATTACACAACAAGCAAAAAATGTATATAATAAACACGATCAAATCTATCATGTTATAGGACACGTACAAAGATGTGTACATGTATATTGTACTTTGCTGTGTGTAGTCATACTGTGTAATGGAGGTTTAAATGTAGCAACAAGCCCACATTATCCATGAAATACTTGATCCTTTAGGAAATATCAACAGACACAGTGTTATTCCCTATGAAGTGTGAATTGTCAGAAATTCTAAGTAATTTTCAAATTTTCGGCCACATTTTTCAGCAGCAGACTTTTTTTTTCCAGTTTAGATACATTGGCATAACACTTTGAATTCACAGCATTGTTCAGTGAATAACCCTGTTAGTGACATTGTAGATATTTTTCATTGTATCTATATAGTCCCTTCTTTGCATGTCCCATTATTTGTAGACCACTGTAAAATGAAAGCAATACCTTTCAGGGAGTACTCCTATTTTATATTCACGGCAAAGAGTTAACGGTAAGAAAATATGCTAATACTGCTGATTATGTAGGCTATATGTATATAGATATGTAGGTCTTGTGGTTTGACCTTTATTTATATTTTAAATTGCCAATATCATATATATAAGTCAATGCATCCCACTGCTCTACAAGCTCTGTTAGAACTGGCTTTGGTGAATCACGGAGATAAGGGGGGAGGGGGGGCGGGGGGGGGGGGTTGACACATGAAATGCTCTTTGTTTCCCCTCTAGGTAAATATAGATCACAGTGTGTTATTTAAATTGTAAAATAAGCATCTTTTAAATATATCTCAGGTATCTAGCCCACCTACATATCCCTGAGGCAATGCATGTATTTCATTTTAAATGCTTTTACGTGACTACAAATCTAAAAGACTGATGATCCAGAGTTTGTTTGGCCTGTTATTCTGGATTAAAATCATTTTTGTTTACAAAGCCCAGGGCACTATCTGGATTGGGCATTTGTTTAACAACTCTGTCCCTTCAGCTCACAATTTGTCTCTCTCTGAAAAAAAAGCATTTTCCTGGGGCAATTGAGTGTAATTGGCCTTGCTTTTAATGCTATCTGAAAACTTTGGATAATTTATAAAACCCTTTGGTCTGACATAGTTTCTGCCCAATCATTGGAAATTAAAAATCTGGTCACCTTTTTGAATAAATCTTTTTTTGGGGGAAAACCACTTACCATGTTGATATCTGGACTGAACTAATCTCATGGAACCTCTGTCTCTCCATGGTCTGGATCTCTGAAGAAAGATGGTCTACTTTCACCCAACTGTCCTCTAGAGAGGGAGTCTTATAAAACAAATATTGATAAATACATCTCAGTTCAGCAGGACGGGACACCCCTTATTTCTCCTGGCCTAGCCAAAACTCTATTTAAGAAAATCTTTCTCACAGAGTTCTAAGCTGTATATAAGGCTATAAAGTTTTAATATATCAGCCTAAATCTTTATTAAATGCCTCTCTAAAGTTAAAACTGATGGAGACACATGATGGTTCATGCTGGTCAATTTTCACCAGTTCCTTTTTGGTATCTGTCTTATCACAACCATCGTACGCTTCTATCAGAAGACGGTGATCAAACTCTTCATCGTGCTAATGTTTATGTTTCATTCCTTCCATCTCCAGACTTTTTTTTTAAATCTAGAATCAACTTACTAGCAAAGAAAATATGACCAGTACATGACCAGTAGTTTATGCAGAGAGAATATGTGAAAATGTTTGTCTTAAATAGAACCACTAATTAGAAATATTAGAAGTACTCTCTCCCTGTCATATGAGGACTCTGTATCATAGAATATAATAATCTGATAAGAAATTAATGAGAAATAAATAAAAAAAATTAGAAAAATAAAAATTTGCGAAAAATAAAATTGATGAGTAAAATACACCAAATTGAAATTAGTAAAAAATAAAATTTAAGTATTCTCTGATGCACTGTGTTGTATAGAATATAGAATACTTAAAACATTTTTTTATTTTTTACTAATTTTAGTTTGGTGTATTTTACTTATCAATTTTATTTTTCATAAATTTTTATTTTTCTAAAAGATCTTTTTTTTTCCCCATTAATTTCTTATCAGATTATTATATTCTATGATACATCATATAACAGGGAGAGAGTACTTCTAATATTTCATACTCTTGTCTTTACTATAGGTTAATAGGTTCCCTATTCCTCTCTACCCATTTAACTTTACTGCATTGAAGCAATAACTGTCTCCTTATTTCCTTTTTTCAACTTTTGCTCCACTTAACTTCTTATTTTACACTAATTAGAAATATCTACAAATATAAGACAAAAAGAACAGAGTAGTATTGCGTACACACCAATATATGTTTTCTAGGTTATTTTACCCACAAAAGTAATTTGCAAGTAGGAAGGCTATTCCATGCATCCACTACCCTCTCAGTAAAGTAATCGTTCCTGATATTATTTTTAAACCTTTGTCCCTCTAATTTAAGACTATGTCCTCTTGTTGTGGTAGTTTTTCTTCTTTTAAATATACTCTCCTCCTTTACTGTGTTGATTCCCTTTATGTATTTAAATGTTTCTATCATATCCCCCCTGTCTCGTTTTTCCTCCAAGCTATACATGTTAAGATCCTTTAACCTTTCCTGGTAAGTTTTATCCTGCAATTCATGAACCAGTTTAGTAGCCCTTCTCTGAACTCTCTCTAAGGTATCAATATCCTTTTGAAGATACTGTCTCCAGTACTGCGTACAATACTCCAAGTGAGGTCTCACCAGTATGCTGTACAATGGCATGAGCACTTCCCTCTTTCTACTGCTAATACCTCTCCCTATACAACCAAGCATTCTGCTAGCATTTCCTGCTGCTCTGTTACATTGTCTGCCTACCTTTAAGTCAGCAGAAATAATCACATCTAAATCCCTTTGCTCAGATGTTGAGGTTAGGACTCTATCAAATATTCTGTACTCTGCCCTTGGGTTTTTACGTCCAAGATGCATTATCTTGCACTTATCCACATTAAATGTCAGTAGCCACAACGCTGACCATTTTTCTAGTTTACCTAAATCATTAGCCATTTGGCTTATCCCTCCTGGAACATCAACCCTGTTACATATCTTAGTATCATCAGCAAAAAGACATACCTTACCATCAAGACCTTCTGCAATATCACTAATAAAAATATTAAAGAGAATGGGTCCAAGTACAGATCCCTGAGGTACCCCACTGGTGACAAGCCCATTATTGGAAGGGGAGACAGTCGGTCCCCCTTTCTACCAGCAGAGAGAGTGTCAGAAGGAGGAGCCTGTTACCCCCTCTCCCCAGCGGCTGAAAGTGTGTAAGGGAGAGGAGTTTGTTACCCCCTCTCCCCAGCAGCAGCGTAGCCCACCAAGGGGAGACACTAAGCCCCCACCAGCGCAGATGGGACCGTGGTCTCTGTGCCCAAGCTACTGGGAGTGGAGAGCAGCGTCCTCCCTCCCCAACGGCAGAGTGTCCTACAGGAAGCAGAGACAGTTGGTCTCTCTCCCCAACAACTAAGTCCATCATCAGGAGACCTGGGGTCTGTACCATCTACTCCCCAACCAGCTGCAGAAATGAGGGACCTCATAGACTGGTCCTGGGAAGACCCACAGATGGCAGATAGAGATGGGATGGCGGTCTCTGTACCGGCCCTAAAGGGATGCTGGGCAGTCGGCCCAGATCCCCAGCGGCAGTGTGAAGTGCAGGGAGTAGAGAGCATTGTCTCCCCTCCCCAGTAGCAGTGTACCTTGCAGGGAGAGGAGAGTAGCGTCCTCCCTCCCCAGCGGCAGGGTGAGCTACAGGGATGCTGGGCGGTCGGCCCAGATCCCCAGCGGCAGTGTGAAGTGCAGGGAGTGGAGAGCATCGTCTCCCCTCCCCAGCGGCAGTGTACATTACAGGGAGGAGAGACCACCAGTTTCTCTCCCCAACGGCAGAGTGTATTACAGGAAGCGGAGACAGTCGGTCCCCCTCTCCAGCATCGGAGAGAGTGGCAGGGAGAGGAGCCGGTTACCACCTCTCCCCAGCGGCAGCTTATTCCCCAAAGGGGAGACCTTATTCTCCCAGATGGGGCAGATGGGACCGCGGTCTCTGCACCCGGTCTACAGGGGTGTGGGACAGCCTGCCCAGATCTCCAGCAGCAGGACTGTTTATCAAAAGGGGAGACAGTCGGTCTCCCCCTCCAGCAGCAGCACTGGGTCCAGGGAGAGGAGCCTACCACCCCCTCTTCACAGCTGGGCTCCAACCAGACTACTCCAGCTGAAGTGCTGGCACCAGGGCAGAATACCGCTGGTCTCTGCCCACTCAGCAACCCACAGATCCAGAGTACCCTTACCCCACACAGCCGTGATGGAGCCCCTGGACAAAGACTGGCTGCACGTTTCCCCATTTGCAGTAACTTTTCATTGTGGGTGGGCTGCACTACTGACTATGTTTTGTGGGTGGGTTGCTGGACTAACCAAGGCACTGACCGACAGGAGGCCAGATACCTTGTTAGTCTTTTTGGGAAAGGGGAGAAATGTGGCGAAACCAGCCTCGCCACTGGGCATTGGAGAAGACTGATTGCCAGCCTCCTGCCCTGTGACTATGGCCCCATGTTAAAATGCTTGATTTTCCCCTGCAAAGACCTGAAAGCCGGGTCATTCTGTACTTTCCCTATGTGAGCAGTGTTACCCCAGATAGCTATGCCATGGAACCCATTCATATAACGAAAGACTATGTGAAAGACTTTGGCTCCATGGCAATTGAACTGTATGTATGTGATCTGAGCGCCATTCAGTCATAATGTGCACTCAGATCTAAGCTATCTGGGGATATGTTGAATGTATATGTTTTATGCAATAGCTGCACAGTTATATATTTTTATGTATTTTATTGTATTTTGCTACCATGTGGCTAATAGAGTTTTGCCTCTGTCCTTGGAGATAATTGGATTACTTCCCAATTATCTCCAGGATAGAAGACTCTGTGAAACTGGTTTTGGGTAGAAAAGCCATGCTTCATTTGGTCAAATAGGACTTTCCCTTAACTTTTTAACCCCTGGATGGAATTGTCTGAATTTTGACTATGTTTATAATTTAAGTGTGCTGAGTTCGAATATGAAGCGCTAGGAGCATCCATCAACGGAGGTACCCAGTCGGGGTGCCAGGTGATCCGTTACACACACAAAGGGGCTGGGGGAGACAAAGAGGCACACATAAGGGCTGCGGGATGAACAGACACACAGAAGGGCTGGGGGGATAGACACACAAAAGGCCTGGTGGAAGAAAGAGGTCAGCCACAGTTGCCAGCCAGCTAGCCACAGCAGCCAGCTTGCCTGCCAACCAGCCACAGCAGCCTGCCAGCTGGCCATAGCAGCCTGCCAGTCACAGCAGCCAGCCAGCAACAGTAAATCAGTTGGGTATCACAGAGCTTTGTTATATCACTATGTGAATGGGGGCCAGCATTTTAGAGAACACAATTTCCAGGGCCTTTAGACTCCGCTGTAGTCTCTAATGAGATCTTGAGGGGACTCTTATTAAATTACATATTTGTGGAATGAATATTTTTGAAAACATTAAAAAAGTGTGGGTGTTTTTTTTACACACTGCATACCCTGCACACAGAGACACACTGCATCCCCAGCACACAATCGGACACTATTCACTACATACACTGGATAGCATAATGGATGTGGTCGTGTTTTGGTGTGCATGCCATTGGTGGGGGGCAGCATTTCATCAATTAATTTTTTTACGGTACACCTGAGGTGGAGTATTGGGCAAGCTTAATTTCAATTATAGGAGGGGTTATCAAATTTATTTTTGGGTTAAAGTCCCTAGTCCACATGGCAATGCCCCTGTGGATGGGATAGAGCCAAAAGTGGAAGAGAATGGTGAGATAAGTCACACAGGGACATTTAGAAAAATAAACAAACATACTCCTGAAAACAACAATGCATGGACACACAGTATATATATATAACATTGTTTTATTATTTTTATTTACATATAGGTATATATAGTGATATATACGTATATACTTATGTATATGGATATATATATTATTTCGTTCTACGTGTATTTTGATATCAATATATTTATATATTAATATCAAAATACAGTTAGAACGAAATTACACATATATATTTGTTTTATTTTCTTACGTATTTACATATGTATTTATTTTATATTATATATATATAAATATATATATATAATTTTATATACATATATATATATATTAATATAAAAATACACTTAGTGTATGTATGTGTATGTGTTTATATATGCTTAGCTCAAATATATACTAGAGCATATATATACTATATATATATATATTTGTGGTCAGTTAATTAGTGACTGTGAAATACCATATGATTGGTTAAAGTCGGTGAGGTGTGCCGGAACCGACGTAGGGTGTAGGCCTGTAAAAAAGAGGGCCCCCCCAAAGGTATTGTGTGAATATGAGAGGGTGCGGTGGGTGGGGTGAACAGCGTACGTCACGGCAAAGGTAAGGAGTAGCATTTTATAGGAACGCTAACTCCTCCCACAAATACAGGCCTACAGCCTTAAGCTTGTGGTCGGTTAATTAGTGACTGTGAAATACCATATGATTGGTTAAAGTCGGTGAGGTGTGCCGGAACCGACGTAGGGTGTAGGCCTGTAAAAAAGAGGGCAAAAAGATTGCAGATAAAAACACTTTATTCTTAACATAGTTATGATACAATATTCTTAAATGCTTGTCTTAACTCTTTCTCTGGATGTGGTATGTATCTGTCGTATATAGCAAATTACCAACGCCCTAATTTCTTAATTATATGAACTGGCGTATTAGTACTGGACGCGGCTGATGTGGCCCCTATCCTGAATGAATGTCCAGAATGAGATGCGTGGTCCCAGCCTAATTTAATGCACAGAGTACGAATGTAAACTATGAACTTGGTAGTAGTTAGGGGATTGCCTAGCAGAGTAAAAAGCGGTGAGTGGCTATCTTTGATCTGGGCTAAGTATGTGTCTATGACTTTAATCGGGCACCAGTTATTCCCAGTCGGGTAAAAGGGTATTTCAACCGGATGGCCTGTTTGTCTTGTCTTTGAATGTCGGAGTGATAGGATGTAATGGTTATTTACCTTTTTTAAATCCTCTTTGATAAGACATAATTGATTGTCTACCTATGGTTTGGCCTGAGGGGCGAAATCTCTGTGTTGAGATTGGGGAGTTGGCCTCGCGGGACCAGCTATTGTTCAACTAAGGCCAGCGCCTAGCCCTATACAGCCAGTTCTCTGACCCTGTACGGGGGCTTTTTTGAATAGGGTAAATGCAACGTTCCTATCGAAACCCAAGCGAGGTTTCAGTGAGGAAATTCTGTAAGAGACCTATGACACAAGAAGGAGGGAAAGAGCTGGATGAGGGAGAGGAAGAAGGGGAGGGGTTAAGAGTATAATAAAGAGGGGAGGAGAAAAGAAGAAGATTAATTAATATTTTATTTTTTTTAAATAAAGCTGAGAGAATATCACCATAGGCCCTGAGTGTTCTGAAGGAACCGAGGAAAGTTACTTAATTCCCCTATAAGGAGATCCTTGAAACTATGGTGCTTAAATGTTGTCTAAAATTGGTGAACGAATGAAAAGATGTTGAAGGAGTTTAGAACGTCTATTGTGAGATAGATAGTTGACGATAACGTATAACGATCAGTCGAGTGAAGCCGTGGCCTGACGAGGCAAGGCAAGAAATCAAGCCCCCGTATATGTTAATAACCCCTTCCGGTCTTGCGTGGCCTTGTATAGGCAGTAAATATTGACATGACTTAAGATTGTTTAGTACCTGATAAACGCGAAGATTAGTGGAGCTATAACCGGGTTGTAGTGAAATGCTCTGCGAAACCTGTAATTGAGGTAGCACATAACAGGAGAAAAGGAACTTGAGTGATGCTTAATACATGTTCACATCTTGCCCTTATGCAACCAGTAAGAGACCTGATTGTGTATAAGCAGCTAAAAAAAAATATTTTTTTATTTTTTTAAATCCATTTATCTTGTACGACAAGGCATTGTAAGGGAGTTTGTTGCTCCATTGTCTGATTATCTTTATTAAATGTTATTAAAGCAGATTCACACAGGAGAAGCTGTGTATATCTGCATTTAGTGGCTGTGCCATTGATCACTGTATCCTGGCTTCTATAGAACGCTGCAGGAGTCCCAGAAAACGATTGAGAATCCATATTACATAGCTGTTAGTTTATGAAATAAATAGGGATAAAAGTAGTTATTTAGATCACTGGCACCTTCCCACTGAAGCAGAATCATGTAACATCAATCATCTCTAGAGTCACAGGGAAACATATGTCAAATACACCTAGTTAATTGAAGTACATATGTTGTAGGTTTAAAATCAAACACTAGAAGTACTAATCCAGACATTTATAAATTGAATTTGTGTACAAAAAGCCTGCATGGACAAGATGCTGGCACCATGACCATTTTGCAACCTCAATTCACTAGGCAGTAATAGTGGTTATAATAGGCTTGCCACAGATAGTACCACCTTAAAACGCATAAATTCAATGAAATTTGCCGAACGGGGGAATAGCCGACTTTAGACGAATACCGAATAGATATGCCGAAATGTCGTACGTTTGTTTGTTTGATATACATGTAAATAGAAAGATAACTGTCGAATGCCAGGAATAGCCCGAACGAAGCTATTCCCGCCGATTACCTGACGTTCGGTAGTTTGGATTTTTTACGACGGTGCTTGCTTGGCAGGAAGGCAGCAAGGAATGACGGGACCGGAAACGTGCTGTCGGGACCCGGATGTCCGGCTAGACGAGGGGAGGTGAACAGCGTATGTCACGGCAAAGGTAAGGAGAGAGGAGTAGCATTTTATAGCAACTCTAACTCCTCCCACAAATACAGGCCTACAGCCTTAAACATATAGTTACATAGTTACATAGTTAGATAGCTGAAAAGAGACTTGCGTCCATCAAGTTCAGCCTTCCTCACATTTGTTTTTTGCTGTTGATCCAAAAGGCAAAAAAAACAAACAAAAAAAAAACAGTTTGAAGCACAATTTTGCAACAAGCTAGGACAAAAAATTCCTTCTTGACCCCAGAATGGCAGTCAGATTTATCCTTGAATCAAGCAGTTATTACCCTACATTGAAAGATTATATCCTTGAATATTCTGTCTTTGCAAGTATGCATCTAGTAGCTGTTTGAAAATCTGTATGGACTCTGATAAAACCACTTCTTCAGGCAGAGAATTCCACATCCTGATTGTTCTTACAGTAAAAAAAACTTTCCTTTGCCTTAGACGAAATCTTCTTTCTTCCAGTCTAAACGCATGGCCTCGTGTCCTATGTAAAGTCCGGTTTGTGAATAGATTTCCACACAATGGTTTGTATTGGCCCCGAATATATTTGTATAATGTTATCATATCCCCTCTCAGGCGACGTTTTTCTAAACTAAATAGGTTTAAATTTGTTAACCTTTCTTCATAGCTGATATGTTCCATTCCTTTTATTAATTTTGTAGCCCGCCTCTGCACTTTTTCTAGTGCCATGATATCCTTCTTTAGAACAGGTGCCCAAAATTGCACAGCATATTCAATATGTGGTCTTACCAGTGATTTATAGAGAGGCAAAATGATATTCTCGTCCCGAGAATGAATGCCTTTTTTCATGCATGACAATACCTTACTGGCCTTGGCCACTGCTGATTGACATTGCACATTGTTGCATAGTTTGTTATCTATAACAATTCCCAAGTCCTTTTCGTGTGTTGTTATCCCTAATTCACTTCCATTAAGGGTATACGTTGCTTGTGTATTCTTTACGCCGAAGTGCATAACTTTGCATTTTTCAACATTAAATTTCATCTGCCATTTGAGTGCCCAGTCCTCCAGTCTATCTAAATCCTTCTGCAGCAAAGTAATATCTTGCTCACATTGTATTATTTTACAAAGTTTTGTGTCATCTGCAAACACTGAAACATGACTTTCAATGCTGTCTTCAAGATCATTTATAAAAATGTTAAATAGAAGGGGTCCCAGAACAGACCCCTGGGGGACCCCTGAGGGATATGTTCTATTTGTCTTCTATTTATAGATATTTCAGTTTTTTGGGTATTTGTAAAGATTTAGAGTAGTCTTGATATATATACATTGCAAAGTGCATAAGGGTAAATTATTATAATTCCTTAACATGCATTCTCACTGGCGTTTCTGGGTGTCTTATACATAATGCCATTATTATTGTCTTAAATATTATTATTTCCCAGCAATATATTTCTAGTTAACATGTAGCGTTCTAGGTTTTTCTAGAAGGTATTTTTCCTAGGTGATTTTAGAGTTTATTCACTAAATAGGGAATTGAGAAAAATTAGCCAGTTTGGAAAAAAAAAATTCAACTTTCTCCTCGGCTGCTTTAGCCTTGTGTTTGCAATCTCATATTCAATTCACCGCAGTTCAATGTTTAGTGAATATGCCCCAGCTTAAACACTTTTATTTTTGATGATGATGATGATGATAACTATATTATATATCAATTCTATATATCCTCTTGCCCTTTGTGACAGTAGTTTATTTTAATAATTTACAGCATCACAAACTAATGCTGGGATCACAACTTAATTATCCATTGTTATAAGGTTGCTATTCTATAAAGGGCTCTGGATATAGGTACTATATATGTAACACATTGTTAAAAAAAAATGTAAATTGATGGATTTTTAGCTAAAGATTGCTAAATTTAAAGAGTGTAACATTGTTTGTGAAGATCAGTAAACACTGTTAAATAACTGAGTCAAATAATCAAAAAGTGGAAAGCGCTTAGATACAAAAGAAATATATAAAAATGTGCATAAACACATACAAAATCAATAAACCAAGTATATAAAATCTAGCAGCACTCATCACAAAGTGATACACAACTCAAACAAAATACAAAAAAATAAACAATGGTGCGCTCAGAATTATACTGTAACAGATAGTCTTCTTAAAATGATATCTGTGAATTTGCATTTTTTTTTTTAAAAAGATTAATCATTCTAACGCTGTTGAACATTTACAGTCCAGAAAAGGGTAAAAAAAAAAAAAAAAAAAACTTTTGAAGAAGTTGATATAATGGAAGAGAAAATGTGGGATTGATAATACATGCCAAAACTCGGCTTTTACACCGAAAAACAAAAACAAAAACAAAATAAATAGCGGAACAGCATTTTTTTTTTGTCATTTATTTTAAAGGTCTTTTTCATTATAGTAGAATTTAGAATCAACTTGATTAATTAACTTAAAAGATACAAAATACTTAAAGGACCACTATAGGCACCCAGACCACTTCAGCTCAATGAAGTGGTCTGGGTGCCAGGTCCCTCTAGTGTTAACCCTGCCTGCTGTAAACATAGCAGTTTCAGAGAAACCCAGACCACTTCATTGACTTAATCCAGCCTCTAGTGGTTGTCTTACTGACAGCCGCTAGAGGCCGCTTCTGCGATTCTCACTGTGAAAATCACAGTGAGAAGACGCTGACGTCCATAGGAAAGCATTGAATAATGCTTTCCTATGGGCGGTTTGAATCGGCAATGACGTTGGCAGGAGGAGGAGAATTCCCCAGCACCAAGGGAGCCCAGCGCTGGAGAAAGGTAAGTGGCTGAAAGGGTTTTAACGCCTTCAGCACAGCAGTAGGGGGGCCATGAGGGTGGGGGGGGGGGGGGGACCTAATGCCACTATAGTGCCAGGAAAATGAGTTTGTTTTCCTGGCACTATAGTGGTCCTTTAACCCCTTAAGGACCAAACTTCTGGAATAAAAGGGAATCATGACATGTCACACATGTCATGTGTCCTTAAGGGGTTAAATTAAATAAGTGTTTAATTTGCTTTGATATGGTTTAAAATCAGAATGGTATACCCAAGATTTGGATTTTCAAAGTCAGTTCTAAAAGTATATATAATTTAACTTACAAAAAAACAAAACAAATATAACACACAAACTCAGAAAAATGTTTATCTTTTAATTTTTCTTTCAGAAGACTTTTTTAACAACTGTAAATTTAATAATTAATTTAGTTAAATCTCTCTTTCCTTACGAGCTACAATGTACCCAATCTTGCCATAATCCACTAAGTGAGTGTTTAATTTGCTTTCATATATTTCACAAATCACAGTGGTATACCCATTTTCTTGGAGAACTTCCTTCACAACATCTTCATTGTAGTTTAACATGGAAAACCTGTGATCACCAATTGTATAATAGGTCCCATTGAAAAGAGCAAACAGAATGAGGTGACCTCCCACCTTGACAAGGGACGAGAATTTTCTAAAGCTGTTGTGATAACTCTCATGATCTTTGCAGTTGGCTTCAAAGTACCAGGCACTGATTGCACAGTCAGATTGAGGCAGTACGACGGAACCCAGTGGATTGTCATTAGTGGGATCCTATTTTAAACAACGTTTCACAATTCTTCTGACTTTCTCTTCCTCAGCGTCCAGGAGTTCACTGAAATTCAATAGTTATAATATCATAAAAAACTGTAAAAGTGTTCCGTAAAGGAATTCATCCAGTTGTTGTTTAATACTTTTTATAAATTTGGTTATTTTTGATTTTTTTTAATTAAAACAAGCTCATGCTTACAAATTTACTTTGGGAAACTGCACGTGTGCTGCTCCTCTTGGGAACTGTAAGAGGTGAGTACAAGTTAAAATATTTTGTTTGTCTTTTGCAAGACTACATTCATGCAAGTCTCATTTTCTATCACTAGTTTTTCAGCTTATGAAATAAAAGAAAGGACTGTGCTACCCCTGCTATGCCCAGCAACATGGGATAATGAACAAGTGACCAGACAATACAACATATAACATTATTTGAACAATTGATTGATAATGCATCGTAAAAAAAACTCTGAAGTGATACTAAAAATATAAAAACATAAATAAAAACTGTAGAATTAAAAATTGAAAATAATCCAAATAGGTAAAAATTAGTTTTTCGGCTTTTTGGGAATTCAAAGTGAATCCAATGTGAATTTTAAATTTAAGTCCAAATTATCCAAACTGGAAAAATCCATTACAACAGCTATTTTTCAGTACTACCTTTTACCTTAAAAATGGAAATTCCCTTTGAATTTATTTTTGAAATGATGACAATTCACACCTTAGTGAATAACCTTGAAAGCATCAAAGAAACCCCTCAAACACATAGTGCACTTAGGCTTACTGATGTGCTTATGTGTGAAGGACATGACCTCTTTTTTCTTATTCTACAAAAGTTCTGATTAGTGATGTACCGAACTGTCCGCCGGCGAACAGTTCCCAGCGAACTTAGCGTGTTCGCGTTCGCCGCGGCGGGCGGACACATGCGCAGTTCGATCCGCCCCCTATTCGTCATCATTGGGCAAACTTTGACCCTGTGCCTCTCGGTCAGCAGACACATTCCAGCCAATCAGCAGCACTCCCTCCCTTCCACACCCTCCAACCTCCCTCCCAGCATCCATTTTCGATTCATTCTGAAGCTGCATGCTTAGTGAGAGGAGGGAAAGTTTAGCTGCTGCTGATTAGATAGGGACATTGATAGCTAGGCTAGGGTATTCAGTGTCCACTACAATCCTGAAGGACTCATCTGATCTCTGCTGTAAGGACAGCACCCCAAAAAGCCCTTTTTAGGGCTATAACATCAGGCTGCTTTTTTTTTTCCTGTGTAATGTAATTGCAGGTGCCTGCCTGCCAGCTTCTGTGTCAGGCTCACAGTGAATACTGTGCCCTCTTGCCCAGTGCCACCACTCATATCTGTTTTTACAATAGCTTAAGCTTTAGATTTAAAAGAAATAATTTTTTTTCACTGTAATAGAAGAGCAGTTAGTTGTCTGCAAGCGTCTGGGTGTCAGGCCTACTTCAGCGTGTGCTCTGTAGACCTGTTCCAGCGTGCTTTGACAGTTGCCAATCATATTTGGTGTCTCTTTAGCGTGCTTTTACAAAGAAAAAAGGTTTCTAGTGTAAGCTAATAGCAGCCAGTCAGTGTCCTTCAAGCAGCTCTGTCAGTCCTTCCTTCAGCGTGTGCTCTCCAGAACTGTTCCAGTGCACATTGCCAATCATATCTGGTGTCTCTATAGCGTGCTTTTAAAACCAAATTTTTTTTTTCACTGTTATAGATTGAATAGCAGTTACTTGTCTTCAAGCGGGTGTCTCAGGCCTACAGTGTGTGCTCTGCAGAACTGTTCCAGTGCACATTGCCAATCATATCTGGTGTCTCTATAGCGTGCTTTTAAAACCAAAATTTGTTTTTCACTGTTATAGATTGAATAGCAGTTACTTGTCTTCAAGCGGGTGTGTCAGGCCTACAGTGTGTGCTCTGCTGAACTGTTCAAGTGCACATTGCCAATCATATCTGGTGTCTCTATAGCGTGCTTTTACAAAGAAAAGAGGTTTCTAGTGTAAGCTAATAGCAGCCAGTCAGTGTCCTTCAAGCGGCTCTGTCAGTCCTTCCTTCAGCGTGTGCTCTCCAGAACTGTTCCAGTGCACATTGCCAATCATATCTGGTGTCTCTATAGCGTGCTTTTAAAACCAAAATTTGTTTTTCACTGTTATAGATTGAATAGCAGTTACTTGTCTTCAAGCGGGTGTCTCAGGCCTACAGTGTGTGCTCTGCAGAACTGTTCCAGTGCACATTGCCAATCATATCTGGTGTCTCTATAGCGTGCTTTTAAAACCAAAATTAGTTTTTCACTGTTATAGATTGAATAGCAGTTACTTGTCTTCAAGCGGGTGTGTCAGGCCTACAGCGTGTGCTCTCCAGAACTGTTCCAGTGCACATTGCCAATCATATCTGGTGTCTCTATAGCGTGCTTTTAACCCCTTAAGGACCAAACTTCAGGAATAAAAGGGAATCATGACATGTCATACATGTCATGTGTCCTTAAGGGGTTAAAACCAAAATTAGTTTTTCACTGTTATAGATTGAATAGCAGTTACTTGTCTTCAAGCGAGTGTCTCAGGCCTACAGTGTGTGCTCTGCAGAACTGTTCCAGTGCACATTGCCAATCATATCTGGTGTCTCTATAGCGTGCTTTTAAAACCAAAATTTGTTTTTCACTGTTATAGATTGAATAGCAGTTACTTGTCTTCAAACGGGTGTGTCAGGCCTACAGTGTGTGCTCTCCAGAACTGTTCCAGTGCACATTGCCAATCATATCTGGTGTCTCTATAGCGTGCTTTTAAAATCAAAATTTTTTTTTCACTGTTATAGATTGACTAGCAGTTACTTGTCTTCAAGCGGGTGTGTCAGGCCTACAGTGTGTGCTCTGCAGAACTGTTACAGTTCACATTGCCAATCATATCTGGTCTCACAGTAGCTTGCACGCATAGTACCACTAATCCCCCAAAAAATGACAGGCAGAGGCAGGCCACCCCGCAGGGGCCATCGTGGTCGTGGTGCTGTGATTCCCTTTTGCCCTAGAATAATGCCCAGTTTTCAGAAGCCACGTACCCTGAACTTGAAAAGTTCTGAGGACATAGTTGACTGGCTAACACAGGACACCAAATCTTGTACAGCCTCCGCTCGGAACCTTGACACACCATCCTCCTCCAGCTTAGCTTCAGGCACCTCTCAAGATACCACTCACCCGCCTGCCGCCACCACCAAAACTAGCACCACAGCCGCTTTACTTGGGATGTCAGAGGAGTTATTCACACACCCGTTTGAAGAAATGAGTGATGCGCAACCATTATTGCTAGAGGATGTAGATAACAGGGATATGTCTCAGGCAGGCAGCATTAAACACATGGAGGTACGGTGTGATGATGATGATGTTGTACCCGCTGCTGCTTCCTTTTCTGAGTTGTCAGATACAAGCAAAGCGGTTGATGATGACGATGCGTCCATGGATGTCACGTGGGTGCCCGCTCGGCAAGAAGAACAGGGCGAAAGTTCAGATGGGGAGACAGAGAGGAGGAGGAGACGAGTTGGAAGCAGGGGGGGGTCGTCGCAAGGAGCTAGTGGCACAGTCAGGCAGCATGCATTGGCACCCGGGGTCAGCCCGACAGCACGCCAATCAACGCATGCTGTGTCCACCACCAGAATGCCGTCATTGCAGAGCTCAGCAGTGTGGCATTTTTTTTGTGTGTCTGCCTCGGACAACAGCGATGCCATTTGCAACCTGTGCCAAAGGAAACTGAGTCGTGGGAGGTCCAACACCCACCTAGGTACAACTGCTCTGCGTAGGCACATGATCTCACATCACAAACGCCTATGGGATCAACACATGAGTACAAGCAGCACGCCTACTCTAAGCCGCCATCCTCCTCCTGGTCTAGCATCTTCAGCCACGTCAACCACTGCTGTCCTTCTTGCCCCCTCTCAACCATCCGCCACTCCGTCTCCCGCCTTGAGCAGTTCCCGCTCATCTGCCCACAGTCATGTGTCTGTCAAGGACATGTTTGAGCGTAAGAAGCCAATGTCACCAAGTCACCCCCTTGCCCAGCGTCTGACAGCTGGCTTGTCCGAACTATTAGCCCGCCAGCTTTTACCATACAATCTGGTTGAGTCTGAGGCGTTCAAAAAATTTGTAGCTATTGGGACACCGCAGTGGAAGGTACCCGGACGGAATCCCCAACTTGTACTCGATTGTGCAAAAGGAAGTCATGGCATGTCTGGCACACAGTGTTGGGGCAAGGGTCCATCTGACCACTGATACCTGGTCTGCAAAGCATGGTCAGGGCAGGTATATCACCTACACTGCGCATTGGGTAAACCTGCTGACGGCTGACAAGCAAGGAATGCGTGGCATTGCAGAGGAGTTGGTGACACCGCCACAAATTGCAGGCAGTCCTGCTGCCACCTCCTCTACTCCTCCTACTCCATCCTCTTCCATAACCTCCTCGGCTGAGTCCTCTTGTGCTGCTGCGTCTTGCTCCACATCAACGGCACCCTCCCAGCTCCCCAGGTACTATTCCACATCCCGGATACGGCAGTGTCACGCCATCTTGGGTTTGACTTGCTTGAAAGCAGAGAGTCACACCGGACAAGCACTCCTGTCCGCCCTGAACGCACAGGTGGAAAAGTGGCTGACTCCGCAGCAACTGGATATTGGCAAAGTGGTGTGTGACAACGGAAAGAATTTGATAGCGGCATTGAAGTTGGGCAAGTTGACACATGTGCCGTGCATGGCACATGTGTGTAATCTGATCGTACAACGCTTTGTGCATAAGTACACAGGCTTACAGGACATCCTGAAGCAGGCCAGGAAGGTGTGTGGCCATTTCAGGCGTTCCTACACGGCCATGGCTCACTTTGCCGATATCCAGCGGCGAAACAATATGCCAGTGAGGCGCTTGATTTGCGACAGCCCTACACGTTGGAATTCCACACTCCTAATGTTCGACCGCCTGCTCCAACAAGAAAAAGCTGTTAATGAATATTTGTATGACCGGGGTGCTAGGACAGCCTCTGGGGAGCTGGGAATTTTTTTGCCACGTTACTGGACGCTCATGCGCAATGCCTGTAGGTTCATGCATCCTTTTGAGGAGGTGACAAACCTAGTCAGTCGCAACGAAGGCACCATCAGCGACATCATACCATTTGTTTTCTTCCTGGAGCGTGCCCTGCCAAGAGTGCTGGATCAGGCTGTAGATGAGCGTGAAGAGGAAGAGGAAGAGTTGTGGTCACCATCACCACCAGAAACAGCCTTATCAGCATCGCTTGCTGGACCTGTGGCAACGCTGGAAGAGGATTGTGAGGAAGAGGAGTCAGAGGAGGAATGTAGGTTTGAGGAGGAGGAGGAGGAGGAGCAAGACCAAACACAACAGGCATCCCAGGGTGCTCGTTGTCACCTATCTGGTACCCGTGGTGTTGTACGTGGCTGGGGGGAAGAACATACCTTCAATGACATCAGTGAGGAGGAGGAACGGGAAATGAGTAGCTCGGCATCCAACCTTGTGCAAATGGGGTCTTTCATGCTGTCCTGCCTGTTGAGGGACCCTCGTATAAAAAGACTGAAGGAGAACGACCTGTACTGGGTGTCCACGCTACTAGACCCCCGGTATAAGCAGAAAGTGGCGGAAATGTTACCGAATTACAACAAGTCGGAAAGGATGCAGCATTTGCAAAATAAATTAAAAAGTATGCTTTACACAGCGTATAAGGGTGATGTCACAGCACAACAGGAATCTAACAGGGGGAGAGGTGGAAGTCATCCTCCTCCTCCTCCCACGACCACGCCGGCAAGGACAGGACGCTTTAAAGACGTGTTGTTGATGGAGGACATGCGGACCTTTTTAAGTCCTATGCATCGCCACAGCCCTTCGGGATCCACCCTCAGAGAGCGACTCGACCGACAGGTAGCAGACTACCTCGCCTTAACTGCAGATATCGACACTCTGAGGAGCGATGAACCCCTTGACTACTGGGTGTGCAGGCTTGACCTGTGGCCTGAGCTATCCCAATTTGCGATAGAACTTCTGGCCTGCCCCGCTTCAAGTGTCCTGTCAGAAAGGACCTTCAGTGCAGCAGGAGGTATTGTCACTGAGAAGAGAAGTCGCCTAGGTCAAAAAAGTCTAGATTACCTCACCTTTATTAAGATGAATGAGGGATGGTTCCCGAAGGGACTGACACTGGGCGATACATTCGATTAAAAAAGGCCTGATGAGATGAGCTGCCTTGGGCTAAAAATGGTCCACACGCTGCTGTATTTTAGCTCTGAATGACGTTTGACTTGCGTGACTTATCCGCCACCAACTAGGGTTCAAGCCGCCATGTTTTAGGGCACTTTCTGCCTGTGAAACAAACATCAATTTTTCTGGCCGCTGCTACAGCAGCGGCTGCAACAATACCAAATTTTTCAGGCATGTGTACATGCCTAATTTTTAGGCCCATTGGTGCAGCACTGTGGCTTCAAAAACCAAACCAAAAAAAAATCCTCCAAGATGGCACCAATATACCAGTGGTCTAAGCATCTTCCCACCTTGGCCTAAAAAGGGGAGGTGATTCAACAATTAAAAATCTCTGCCATTTACACGTCCACTGATAGGAGACGCGGAAGGTATTAAACTGATATGAACAATACTAAACTTTCCACTCCTATCTGGTGGCACATTAGCTTGCCCGCGCAGTGCCACAAATTTCAAGTAAGAGGACCGACCAAGCATCTTCTTCCATCTCCCTGTTACATAAATCAATGCCATATCCATAGAACTTGTAGATAATATCCAGGATAGTTTTACAGGTCCAAATAATGTCGCCTGTTGAAAGAGGTGACCTTGCTCGGGTCCCAGGTGTGCGGTTCCTAAAATGGCTGCCATATACACGTCCACTGATAGGAGACGCGGAAGGTATTAAACTGATATGAACATTTACTAAACTCACCACTCCGAGTGCTGTTATTTATTTAATTTTTTTGTGGTGAGGCTTTACAGGACAGAGTGCTTCTCCACGGGACATGTTAACTCACGGGCAGCTGGCTCATCAAGGAACCAGAGCAGCTTGAACGAGGTGACCTTGCTCGGGTCCCAGGTGTGCGGTTCCTAAAATTGCTGCCATATACACGTCCACTGATAGGAGACGCGGAAGGTATTAAACTGATATGAACAATACTCCACTCCTATCTGTAGGTCCGTCCCATTGTGATTTATGCCCCCCACCCACCGCGCAGGGATGGGGGCCGGGATGAGGAAAGTAGGCCCCCCCATTGTGATTTATGGCCCCCACCCACCGCGCAGGGGTGGGGGCCGAGGGGGGGAGGACAGTAGGTCCCCCCATTGTGATTTATGGCCCTCACCCACCGCGCAGTGGTTGGGGAGGACAGTAGCTCCCCCCAGTGTGTATCATGGGCTTTGAGGACAGGTGTCAATCCATACCTGCCAAGTGACCCTATGTAGGGGGGACAGTCTCTATTCTGCTCTGTGTCAGTGTGTATCATGGTCTCTGTGGACGGGGAACAGTCTCTATTCTGCTCTGTGTCAGTGTGTATCATGGTCTCTGAGGACAGGTGTCAATCCATATCTGCCAAGTGACCCTATGTAGGGGGAACAGTCTCTATTCTGCTCTGTGTCAGTGTGTATCAGGGGTTTTGAGGACAGGTGTCAATCCATATCTGCCAAGTGACCCTATGTAGGGGGAACAGTCTCTATTCCGCTCTGTGTCAGTGTGTATCAGGGATTTGACTATCTTTATTCAGATTCAAAAATTACAATTCCAGGAAAAATTTAACAAACATTTACAAGAACATGTTATGCACATCATAGAAACAATGTGAACCTCTTTAAAGCCACAAACGTAAGACAAAAAGTACGTACACACAATGTGTAAGGGTTTAAAGAATATTCTGAATCCTTACATGTTTACTTTATCGTTTGTTTGATTTTTGTGAACCATATATAAACTACAAGCAGCGTGAAAACTCAAGTGGCCATGCTGATCAAATTAAATAGTATGCTTTACACAGCGTATAAGGGTGATGTCACAGCACAACGGGAATCTAACAGGGGAAGAGGTGAAAGTCATCCTCCCCCTCCCACGACCCCGCCATATCTGCCAAGTGACCCTATGTAGGGGTAACAGTCTCTATTCTGCTCTGTGTCAGTGTGTATCATGGTCTCTGAGGACGGGGAATAGTCTCTATTCTGCTCTGTGTCAGTGTGTATCAGGGGCTTTGAGGACAGGTGTCAATGTTAGGTGATTTCTGCCCTTTATGGATTAAAAGCAGACTCTGCATCAACTGTGTAATTTTCCATGGGAGTTTTGCCATGGATCCCCCTCCGGCATGCCACAGTCCAGGTGTTAGTCCCCTTGAAACAATTTTTCCATCACTTTTGTGGCCAGAAAGAGTCCCTGTTGGTTTTAAAATTCGCCTGCCCATTGAAGTCAATGGCGATTCGCGCGGTTCGCCGGTTCGCGAACATTTGCGGAAAATTTCGGGTTCGCGACAACACTAGTTTTGATTTCAATATAAACAAACCTGCCAGAGCAAGTCCTCTTACTTTACGGTGGTTTAGCTCGGTGGTGCAAAACTCCAGAGAAACCATTTTCCCAGCCCGCCTGTCTTGCTAAGATGTGCTACAACTCATTGAGAAGTCGGTGATTGAACAGTCATAGAACGGCTGAGGATGAAGGTGGGAGAAGGGGAAGGTCTTGCAATAGCTGCAGATACTAAATCTGCTACTATTGCCACCACAAATGTTATATACCCTCAAACAAAACATGCAAAACTAATTATATGCATGTTTCCCTTGGGGTATATCCACTAAAAATGTTTTGCTTTTTATTTTTATTTTTAATGGAGTATTCATTAAGGACTAGCAATGTATCAGAGGGGTTGTAGTCCTGCAATAAGATGGAGATCTGTCATCTAACATAAAATAATAATATTTTTTATTTAGATGATGGATAGGCAACCTACGGCACTCCAGATGTTGTGGACTACATCTCCCATGATGCTTTGCCAGCATTAAGGCTGTAGGAGCTTTATGTAGGATGTAGCCCACAACATCTGGAGTGCGAAGGTTGCCTGGGCAATGCTATAAAAACAGCTGTTATTTTTTATGTTAAATATATTTAAATTGTTCTTGTATTCATGGGTAAAGCCCTGTTTGAGAGAATTGCCACCAACTAATTTTCTTTTTTGTTAGGTTTGTGAACAGGTAACATTTTACTTAAAGGACAACTATAGCATTACAAATCCAAACCTATCCCTTTCCTAAGTTGTAGTAATGCCTCCAACCCCCCTGCATTGCACTCACCTTTTTCCCTCTGCACTGCTCACCTCTCCACCTACCATGGCATCATGGCTTCCTTTGTGGTGGTCCAATTTAATGCTCCTCACAGAAGAGCATTGGGGACCTAATCTACATAAACTGCGAGCACTGCACATACAATCAAGCTTCCCCGTAGGAAAGTACTGAATTCAATGTTTTTCGATGGGTTTCTGTGTAATGTGAAGGCCACTTGAGTTGGATATAACTCTGCAAAGCAGCCATCCCAGTTTCTACAAAGCTGCAATGTTTGACATTGTATGGTTAAAAGGACAGGGCACCCATTGAGCATCAATTGGTTTTGGTGACCATAATGTCCCTTTAAACTACACAAAAGTAAAATTAATCTAACCCAGCAGACTTACCTGATACCCTTAAGACCACATGAAATGTGAGCCGCATGAGACCAGTCTATAGCTCCTTGCTCCTTATTTAACCATTTTTCAGTTTCCCTTAGCGAACTGTCTGATGAGTCTAATATGAAGATCTCCTTAACCCCTTAAGGACACATGACTTGTGTGACATGTCATGATTCCCTTTTATTCCAGAAGTTTGGTCCTTAAGGGGTTAAAGAAATCAGCTGCGACCATTAAATGACTGAAGGCTGGAGCCACAGTGAGATCTATCAGAGTTTCTCCTTTCACAGTACCTGAAGGAACACAATGGGAAAAAGTAACTTCTCACATGATACACATCAAATGCATATTTCAGTTCACTGTGTTTAATATTCCGTACAGGATCTAGCATCCTTGCAGTATCTCCTTAAACCACAGTTTTATATACACACACGTGCAGGAATACAGAAACTAAGAGAGCCCTCTAGTGGCATTATTAGGTAAGAACTGATGACCAGAAGGTATCAGAGCAGGCTGAGGTCTTTAGATATGGATATCTCCCTTCCATCTCTCCTACAGGTACAACCATGCAAGCTAAAATGCCACAATGAGAAGTCTTTATGGAAATTCAAAGACCCCACAAGTGACAGTGCTCTTTAATACAGGTGAAACTGACAAATATATAATAAAAAAAGGAATTAATCATGAACATACCTGAGGACAATAACTGAAATATTTTTTGCAGTGGGATATTCAGCAGTTCCTCTTTGGAGTCTGTCTCATCATGACCAACGTACGTTTGTATAAGCAAGTGGTGATCAAACTCTTCATCGTGATAATGTTTATGGTCTATTCCTTCCATCTCGAGTTTTTGTTTCCTTTAATCAAATTACTAGCACAGAAAAAGAAAATAAATGGCTATTGATACTCAAATAATATGTAACATGTCTTGTCAAAAATACTGATATTTTCCTGCAATATGTTTCTAGTTCCACTGTAGCTCTCTCGGTTTTCATTAGCTTTTGTAACCTTGTTTTTGTAATTGTTTCATTCCATCACAGTTCAGTGTTTATTGAATAAAGCCCAGATGTAGCTCCTTTATTTTTTGATAAATATACCACTCTCTTGTTCTATGATTCCTTGACATGTTTGATGATTTATTGTATTACAACGTAAGAACTGTATTACAACTTGATACATTTAAGACCCACGCTCAAACTTCCACTGCTCCTGGGCGGCATAATAGCCCCAGTACATACAATAAAACCAAAGAAAAAAGGTTACTTGCGCACTATCCCAAATCCCTATGCATATTTAAATAACTGGAGGTTTTATTATCACTCCAATGGCCATTAAAGTGTAAGCTCAACTGCCACGTCAAGGCAAACCTCTTAGGTAAGTCCTACACTAATAATTCACCTTGCTATCTTCAGCCAAAAGGTAACATTTCTAATGAGACAGAAAGGGGTATTTTCCTAAACCCCTACATACTTATTAACCCTTAATAGGAAACACATGGGGTGAGTGGCAGCAAGCTGGTGATCACCAATTACTGTTAAACCTGAGCATTCCGTAAGAGTGTGAGTGTATTGTATTGTATTGTATTAATGTCACTTACCTGACTTTAACCTCGTTCCTCCTCTGTCTCAGGCTTGTCTGTGGTATCCAGCTCTGGAAATTGCTGCTTATATAATCATCAGTGTCCAACAAGAATCTATAAGTGCACGCCTTCCAGTGACCTGGTGTACTATTAAAATAAATTCATGTGGCTGAAATGACTTGAATATGCCCTTTTGTTTTATAACATACGTTTTGCACGTGGATTTAAGGTGCTAGGTTCTATCAGTATTTGCCTGACAATTTCTGCTAGTTTTTAAAAAGTTGCATTTTTGTACCATGAAACATTATTGAGAAGAAAAATTGAAAAGCCATTGTACGTCTGATGGTAGCCTAACAGCTTGAAGAAAACAAAGTATCCACACCGACACTGAAATCATATCTCCTAGAACTGTTGGAAAATATTAAATAATACACATTAATTAGGGTTAAAAGACCTAAGTGAATTATAATTATTATATACCCTAAATTACCTTCTATTTTAATTATTTAGAAGAGAAACCATGTGTGCCGATGCCTAAATATCTAAATATCCAATACATGTTTTATAACAGTAAACAAATGCGATAAGGAGGTTTTGGTGAAGTAGAAATGAATCACTTAAGTTGTACTGGGGAAATGATTCAAACAAAGGGTGTGAAAATGGGCCGAACAGTTTGCTGCAAAACATATACATAATATTAATTAATAGGGGCATTTACCCGCCTTTGTATTCCCAGATCAAGTGAGAAAATGTAACCAATAGAGGGAGAAATATGAGGACATATCAATAAATAACAGAAACTGAACTGAGAACTGGATCACTTTGTTATTTAAATGTATCTTCATATCTTCCAACTCTTACAGGGACAGATGCAATCCCACTTTGGCTTATTTATGCGAAGGATTAGTGTTTGAATACAGAAATGTGTTTGTCATTTAAACGCGTAGGTGTTTTGTGTGCAATGTGGCTTTTTGAATGCGGGAGTGTGTTTGTGTATATTGTTGGTGTTTGCACGTAGGCATGTATTCTCATATAGACATATATTGCCATACAGATGCACATTGCCAAGCGCAGAAACACACAAGCATTGGAACAAACAGATACACATCTGTAAGTTACAGATACAAAGTACACTGATCAGCCACACCATTAAAATCACCTGCCTAATATTGTGTATGTCCTCCTTGTGCTGCCAATATAGCTCTAATGCATCGAGGCATGGACTCCACAAGACCTCTGAATTTCTCCTGTGGTATCTGTCACCAAGACATTAGCAGCAGATCCTTTAAGTCCTCCAAGTTGCGAGGTGGATCAGATTTGAGGCTCCCGCACATCTCACAGATGCTCGAATCAAATTGAGATCTGGGGAATCTGGAGGCCAAGGCAACAGCTTGAACTGTTTAATAACACAAAAACACATAAACTGTGCAATTCCCTCTGAGAGTAATTAATGAATAACAAAATTCAGAATACAAGCAACAGGCGAACTCACAAAACCATGTAGTATAAAACATCACTGTGATGTAAATCAAGAAAAAGGATCAGCAATAGTACCACACGTCTACGTCAAAAACATTTTCATGACATTTGCACTGTGCTCACTGAGCAGATTAAATTGTCCCGTGCACCTAATAACCTTCACAAAATAGACAGATGGCTCAAGTAACTGTGAAGAAACTTAAGACAAATATATGTATGGCATAATGGTATAGAACAGAGGTTGGCAACCTTTTAGTAGTAAAAAAACAAACCAAAAGCATGCAAAGTTGGAGAGCGCTAGTATACCGCAATAAATACACTTACTTTGGTGTCACTCCAACACGCCAATAAACATACTTTGCAAAATGAAAATTAGAGAACATATTGGTAACATATAATGACCTTTTTAAAACCATAGCGTTTCTAAACATTGTTATGATAAACATGGCAGTGATCCTAGTAAATTAATATTTATTGGAATAGAAGAGACCATTAGAGAGGCAGTGATATGGCAAACAACCTGGGCAAAAAAGAGATGAAGTGGACATTTGTAGGAAATTGGCATTCCGTGAAATCTTTGTTTGTCACATATCAGTTTTCTTAACAATCGAATCAAGTATCTTGCAGTTTAACTTATGTTTATTCAAACATAACACATCATCCGGAAATAACAAATGTCATTAACAGTCTTTGTCCAATACATAGCAATGTTCCAGTTGTTATCCATTTTTGATGTTAAAGGTATTGGCCACGAATTCTAAACTACAATTAGTTTTATGGTTTAAAATTCAGTTACAGAGGGGAGTATACATAAGATTGCCTTACTTTAAAATAAGTGGCTATCTTAGAAAAAGGGGTGTGAGTTAGCATCATTTGAAATCTATGATTAAAGTCATACGTTATATTTGGCGGCAAGATATGTAAGACAAAGAACTTCTATATACATGATGTAATGAATAAATGCCTGTAGAAATGTGAGTCTTCAAAGGAATTCAGGCTTTCAAGGCTAGGTCAAAGGTTACTATAAACAAGCCCTTCAACATCACTCTTAAAGTGAACCAGATGTGGTCTCCATTCCTATACAATGAAAGTCTGTAATACTCTATAGGCCAAGGTATGGCTTCTCAATTTCAGTGTTCTGGAAGCAATCTGAATAAAACTTATAATATTTATATCAACACGTTAAATACATTTAAAGTACATAAAAAATATTTTTCAAGCCCCTCTGTGATGCTTTATTTTAATTAATTTTAAAATATTGCATCATAATAACTTATACCAATTACTTATGGGATTTTAATTTTGTTCTCTGATATTGGTCTCTAAGTATCAGTTTACAAGGAAAGGCCTTTTAACACAGCCATTTCCAGTTGTCTGTATTGCTTTTTACACTCCAAGAGGGAGAAGCAAGCCATTTTAACCCTTTCATTTCTGAACTCCTAAGAACAAAATTCTTGTTACAATTGCCTTTACATTTTTCACTAATTCATTAATTTACCTTGGGCATTGATTTTTACCTAACATTAATAATAACAGTATCATAGTTATTATGCTGTGCAATTGTATACAGTTTACATTAACCAGAAAACACAATCGGTTTGATTTAGTCCATGAAATATTGTCCTCTCCAATCGAATCCACAAGCACAGTCTCTTTGAAAGTCCATAATGTCCTTTGAAAGTACAAACAATGTGTCCTTTTATTTAAAATCATACAGGTTTTTGTCCATGTAAAACAGTATTAGTTCTGTAATGAAAAACAGATGGCAGTTTACTATTCTTATACATTAGTACATTTCTTATACCTTAGTACATTTCTTTTACATTGATCACTAGACACAATAATTGATTTATTACACTTTGTACCAATGTTTGCTTTTTAAACCTGTAACACAGTTTGTTCTAATTTTTATTCTTAGACCAACATAAGGACCATAAGGACCTTCCCAACTTGCTTTTCATAGACCTGGTGTTTTAAATGATTTTATCATTCATTGCCTTGTAACCTGGCTTAAACGTATCTGCATTATTCCCCTGTGTTACTTCTTTATATTTATTTAATTTATTTATATAGCTCCATCAGATTCCGTAGCGCTGTACAACTTTAACACATAGTTTACCATAAGGGACGACATTTGAAGTAGCAAACTTCAAATCTAACAATAGATGTTCCTGTAATACTTTCAACTATTCAGCTTGTTCTGCTGTAACTTGGAACAAAAGGTTCATTAGGGAAAGTGATTACATAGTTCTACATGTCACTAACTCATGAGGTGACACTTGAGTTTGGATTTGCAGGAATAGACATTAATACTCCTGGTAAATATGTTAACCAATTACTCTTATCTTAAAGCATTTTTATTTCTATTTTATTTTATTCATTTTAATTTAGAAATTAATTTATATAGAGTCCCATGGTCTTTTTGCCAAAGGAACTCTCTGCAATTTTGGTTTCTAGTATTTAGGTCTTGGATTAAATTGAGCACATATGAGACACTTCTGCAATATATGGATACACTTTTTGTTTTAAATTAGGATGATACAATTTATTTTGCAGGACCTTAAACAGTTTTCCTGTACCCAAATGCCCTGTGTACGATGATTGAATACAATCAGCCCTTGTAATAAGCCACTAGGTACAAATGTTTGTGTTTCATTGTGTTTAACCCTGTACGTGCCAGTTTCAGTATCTAGATCCATTCTTTCTATACTGAAAGCTTCATCCTTCCATTCTCTATCTGATCTTATAGGGTATTTGCTATTTGTCTTTTACTAACAGTTGCACTCATTACATTTTTCAAGTATTACAACTCCTCAAACAAAGTTTCCTTTGATTCCTGATCTACAAGTCTGTTAACAACAAGTTAAATTATTTTTCATGCCTAATTAAACAGTTCTGCCAGAATACCTGCATGTTTTAAAGCTTTATCCTGAGAATTTACCATTCCTCTTTTCTCCATATTGGGAGGTGAAGTGTTAAAGCTTTAACTACATAACTGCTGTCACTGATTACATTCACTGGGTCATATACTGTTATTTCTAGAACTTTCTTTACAGACTCTAACTCAGCTTTCTGAGCAGCCATATGGCCTGGCAGTCTATCTTTGCAATTCTTTTGTTTAATCGTCATATATGACATAACCTGTGTGATGTAATCCATCAACATAAAATCTTGTTCCTCCACATACAAACTAGAAATCCCTTGTATTATTTGCTTCTCAAAAGGAGATCTGCATTATATTTCCATTTCCTTCTGACATCAAATAAGGAATAACATAGCTTTTACTGGTTTCTACCCTGGGTGGTTTATTTTGTAACTTCAATATTCAACGAGCTATGTACTCCTAACTCAGAACAGTTTTGTAACAGTTTTAGATATTTGGGGGGTTTGTAAATGTATCTGTCCAAATCCTGCCATGTGTTGTGTTGCTTCTAAAGCCCATCATACAGCCATGAGCTGTTTTACACAGGAAAACATTCCTCTTTCCACTGGATACATAATTTTAGAAAAATATCCCAGCATTCGTAAAGATTCATGCTACCTTTGCATTAAACTGCTATTAATGAAGAGACACCTGCATAACATTGAACAATATATGGTACTGTTTCAATGGGAGCAGCTAGCACAGGCGCTTGTGTGAGAGCATCTTTTAACAGATTTAACTCTTTTCAAATTCCCCTGTCCAGATGATCTTATCTTTTATATTTTAGCATATTGCATAAGGGTTTTGCTATCCCTGCCATATCATATATAAATTCTCTGCTAACATTTATCAAGCTTAAACATTTCTGTAGATGATACACTGTCATTGGCCTTGGCAATTGCTGTAACGCTTTAACCCTTGCTGTACATGGCGTTTTACATTCTGGATCTATATTAACTCCTAGGAAAGTAAATCTTTCCTTCAAGATCTGCACTTTGAATGTGTTCAGTTTTAACCCATTATCTGCCAGTGTTTGACAAATATCACACAGTATCTGCTCATGCTCTTCCCTTGTTACTGTTTGAACTTAACAGATAATCAATATATTGCAAAATCTTAGTCCCATACCCCAGGGGTTTCAATACTTGAGCCATTGCTTTATGAAAGTAAGCTGGTGAGGCGTGGAAGCCCTGTAGCAACACCTGGAACAGATATTGATGATTTTTTAAGCTAAAAGCATAGCAATACTAACTATCTGGATTGAATGGTATAGAAAAGAACACATTGACTATATCCAATACAGAAAGTACTTAACATTAGCATCTATTTGCGCCATGATATCTGATGAGATTTACTTATTCACCACATACGTGTCCACAGTTAAACCATAAGTGCCATCGGCTTGATTATTAGCCAAATGGTGACTTACATTTGGAATTACCCACTCTCAACACTCCTTGAGATACCAATGCTTTTATCACCTGATTCACACCTTCTTCTTTTCTTTAGGATCTTATATTGTTTAACTGCAGGGGGTCTAGAACTACAATTACAACTTGCAAATTCACTATCCCACAATCTTGTTTAGACTTAGACCACACTGTGGGGTATTTAGTTTTAAGATATGGTACAACCTCATCATCTTGTTGTATAGAAGGTGACACTTTACTCTGTTTTACACTCATATCATGACTAAACTATCTTAAATTATTAGGTTTAACCACGCAAACTGTTTTTCTCTCACCTAAAGCTTGCCATAAAACCAAATTTAATAAATCCACATACAACTTTTTTCCATTGATAATATCCATTCCCATAATAGTACAGTGGGAGGAGAGGTCGACCCATTAGTCACCATTTATTTTTCCTCCTTCAAACTCAACGTCATTATCAGTGGATAGAGTTGCATGTGCATGTGTTCCATTAAAACTTAGAAGGGATTTGTTGATATGCTTAATTTTTTAAAGGCAAGCGTGTTTTATTAGAGTCATTCCTGCTCCTGTTTCTAATAAAACTCTGTTATATTTCCCTCTAGTCTTCCATAAATATATGGTCGCCCATCTTCACTTCGTTATCAGCAAGATAGATCTGATAATAGCTAGGGGTTACACATCCCTATTTATTGGTGGGTTTAGGCAGATTTCACTTGCTGAATTTCAATGGCATTTAACATCAGTATACACTCTTCACATGAATTTGATATGTGACGGGGGGTTGGTTGAAGATGTATGCTCTGTTTTTACAGCTGCCACTCTCTGTAGATTCTTATGGTCTGGGAAATTCAATTTTCTTTCCCTTTCACTGTGTAAGTTTTTTTCTTCATATTTAGGACAATATCTCCTAACATGACCTTCTTGGTTGCAATTATAGCATACCATAGAATTACTCTAATAAAACCCTATAATATCTATCTTGGGGTGTGGCCGAATAGTTTTTAGTACCCTGGTAATTTTGTTAATTTTGTGGTCTTTCCTTAAACCTCACTCTAAAATTACCATATTCAATTAATAACCTAATTTCTCCTTCTACCTTCTTCACTAGACACATTTTTAATAGGGGCCAGTCCTGCCGAAGTATCCCTAGACAAAAGTGTGTCTGTGCAACATTTTAGTTATTCCTGTGTTTTTCCTTTTTAACAATTGCAAGGATTTTATAATTTCCATAGCAACAAAATCTCTTAATCTAGCTCATTTGGTTACCCTGATATTCTAGAGACATATTCACTAACACTCTGCCTATGTTACTCTTTAGACATAGTAGACGGTTTTGTGTCAGTAATCAAATTCCATGCCTTATTCCTTAAATTAGCACAAACATGTATATCACAATTTTCTCCATTTAAATTAATCAAAAATAGAAAATTTAAAACTATTCAAACCAGTTGCACACTGTACAACCATTAGCAATATATTTGGAAACAATTCCTGCAACTAAACTCTGGGCTTTTCACATTCTTTATCCTCCAACACATCAATGAGTTAATTTTTAACCCATTCACTTAATGAGGCTGGCAGCCAGATCAAATAACATCTGGTGGCTACCACATCACTAAATTTTCGTTTATTCATTTCACCTTCAAAAACCCTCATATTGTAAAAAGGTCCTCTCTGCTCATCATATTTAGACACATTTTTAATCAATCTGGCTAATCTGTGAGTGTCCATCTGACCCTTTTTCTTGCACAATTTCCCAATTTTTCTATATCTTTTCTTCTCTCCTGCCCTTTTCACACAACTTCTACTTCCAAACTAAAATCCAAATCTTTCAGATTTTTCCACAAAATATCTGTAACATTCCCCAGACTAACAATTTTTGCAAATTGTCAAAATTAGTAACAACGTCTAATATTGGACATGTGAGACATTGTTTTATGGGTTCTATTTAACAGATCAGTCTGATTCTTAAGCATTTCTTTCATTATATTAAAATCTTAATTTCCTTGACATTACTTAAACCTTTCAACAACTGCCGAGAGTCTGAGTTTTTGTTTCAACTAATGTTGCATCCAATGCACTCTCAAAAGAGAGCCATGGGGGGCGATTTCCTTCTTTTAACACTTTTAAGGAGATTTACAGTTTAGCTAGGGGCTAGGTAATTACTAGACCTTGCAACAACACATATATTTTTCAATTGTTTTTAACAACACATTTCTTTTTTGTTTCGATGTATTACAAACATAACAATTACTGGTCTTTTTAAGTTGACACCATTCCTTTATAGAATCATTAGTTTCCAGAGAGCCTTTTGCCAGTAATGCAACTTTTTCTTTCCCTTTTAACCACATTGCTTTGCTCAATACCAGTTAATCTGTCTAACCATTTCAATACACAATAGCATTTTCATGGTTAACTCTTTTACAGACAGATCCTGTTACATTTGACAGCAGTCTTTTGCTGCCAATCCATAATTAACTAAACAGTTAATACAATTTGTTTCAATATACATATGAGCAACTTCTACAGACATGTTAAAGACACATACCCTTGAAGTATTTGATTTCCACAGGTGTGCGCATCATCTGATGGAAGAATACTTTTTGGAATATGTAGTTATTTCTTGAGAATCCTCCGAAATGCCATCTTCGATCTGCAATTCGTCATAACATTTATTTCTTCATAAATAAAGTATGGATAAAAGGATCCAGATTGTCCATCTCAATAATTATCGTCATATTCTTCCGTCAGTACTGAGCACATTTCCACGTTCGAACGATTTTTCACCCTGCGCAACTCTATTTTCGCATAGTAAAACTGAATGTTTAAATAAAGGATTTTTGGGATGCCATCCTGCTGTATCAGTCACTTGTGTTTCTCCTGTTGCAAGCCGGGTACTAAAGCTTTTTTCTTCAGGGAACAATTTCAACTTTTCTTCAGTGAGTTTCTTGTCTTCTTCTTGTAATCTTCTTGTAGCTTGTAGCAGAACACTTAAATATTAAGTCAGTAATAATTCAGGCTTAAATCAAAAGTTTGCTGTTGTTGGTGCCCGCATTCTCCACCATTAAATGTAGGAAATTGGCATTCCGTGAAATCTTTGTTTGTCACATATCAGTTTTCTTAACAATCGAATCAAGTATCTTGCAGTTTAACTTATGTTTATTCAAACATAACACATCATCCGGAAATAACAAATGTTATTAACAGTCTTTGTCCAATACATAGCAATGTTCCAGTTGTTATCCATTTTTGATGTTAAAGGTATTGGCCACGAATTCTAAACTACAATTAGTTTTATGGGTTTAAAATTCAGTTACAGAGGGGAGTATACATAAGATTGCCTTACTTTAAAATAAGTGGCTATCTTAGAAAAAGGGGTGTGAGTTAGCATCATTTGAAATCTATGATTAAAGTCATACGTTATATTTGGCAGCAAGATATGTAAGACAAAGAACTTCTATATACATGATGTAATGAATAAATGCCTGTAGAAATGTGAGTCTTCAAAGGAATTCAGGCTTTCAAGGCTAGGTCAAAGGTTACTATAAACAAGCCCTTCAACATTACTCTTAAAGTGAACCAGATGTGGTCTCCATTCCTATACAATGAAAGTCTGTAATACTCTATAGGCCTAGGTATGGCTTCTCAATTTCAGTGTTCTGGAAGCAATCTGAATAAAACTTATAATATTTATATCAACACGTTAAATACATTTAAAGTACATAAAAAATATTTTTCAACATTTAATGTTAACACTGTGACCCCAAATAGTCTTAATGCTGACTTTGATGTAACTTCATTTATTTTCTAGGATTCTTTATCGGTATTTTTATATTTCACAATTTTTTTTTCAATTGTACTTTTATATACGATTTTAGATACCGGTAATATCCTTGTCTGAAATAATCCCCCACCTTTTTCATTGTTTTATAATATATAATTTTATATAAGACATTTACCTGCTACTATTGCTTTATATAAAGATTTTATAATTAGGAAAATAGACTTATACAAGTAGATTTGGATTTTAGAATGAAGATTTATACCATTAAAATACTTCATAGTTATGTGAATTGAAATATTGAATTATTACTGTACAAGGACTCTATGTAGAAATCAGAGGTTTCCTTAGACAAATTCCGGTCAAAGGACCACATATAAGATGGTGCCCCCACCGGTTCCGGAAAAAGAAGCGTAATGACATACCAATGCTATGCGCAAGTTACTTCATAACGGAACGACAAGATGGAGATGTGTGGGCGGAGAGTGGACAGACCCAGAAGAAGTAGCTCATGAAAATCGCGCTCAAGTGATTTAAAAAGGGGACCTGTGAAACCAAGTACTGTATGCACTTTGAAAAAGACGGATGAAGGGATGAAACGCGTTAGTATGATTTCTTTCTTATTTTTTTTATTTTTTTTTATTTGGAACACTGTGTTTTTACTCCATTAATAAAGTTAGAATTAATTACATCAGACCTTTTGGAGCATTCGTTGTGGAATACAACATACTGAAGTTTAATGTCTAAAACCTCATGCTCCAAGAATAATGACCAATGTTTTTTAAGCATACGATGAATGTCAAATGCTTTTGTATTGAGTATTAAAAGCATATTCAAATTTAGAACTGTTTATTGGTGCTTCTATATTTTTATCTAACAGGAATTTGTTTATTTTTAAAATCTCTGTATCTAAAAAAAACTTTGTGATTATCCTTTATCCAGGAATCTAATTTTTTAAAACCACCACTTGCTTAAAAAACGGATCTTTATCAGTACCATTTCTACATATTCTAATGAACTGGCTTTTTGGAACCACTTCTAACTACTTAGGATGATGTCCACTTTTCACATCAATAAAAATGCCTGTATCTGTTGATTTCATAAAATGTTTCTGTCTTGATTGGTTTTGTCAATTTTATACTTAGAAATACTTAGGTTAATATATTGTAGAAAATGATTTAAAACACATGTCCACATCATATGGATTATTGTTCTATATATTGCATCTTTCCCAGTTTTCCATAAAAATATTAAAGCCATAAAAATATGTGGTGCACATTGTTGTACCTTTTATATGTACAAAAAAAAAAACTCCTCATTAAGACTAAAAAAATGTGATTAAGAATAAAATCAATAGATTTAAGTAAAAATTCACCAAGAAGAGGGTCTATATCTTTTTCCATTTCATGATCTGTTATTACAGCCTCTATCCCCAATTTGTGATCGATAATAGCATAGAGAGAGGGATAAAATCTATTGTAGCCAACAGAACATTTTCCTTACATTCTATTGACTCAAATTCTTGGATAAGGTGCTTAGCATTCTTCATATATGACATGGTACTCTGTGTATACTTTTGTAAAAAAACAGTCAATACATTCTCAGAGTTTAGAGGGGAGGGAATTGATGCTGGCAATTATCAGCCTTCCAGGTGATTTTTCTTTTAATTTGTTGATTTGAGATAAGAAATAAAAAGTCAGTGCCTTAGGGAATTCTAAAAACCAAAAGGAGTAGACATTATCATTTATTATTCCATTCTTTTTAGCCTCATTCAGTAGATACTTTAATGCTATGTTAAATCATTATTCGTATTATTCTTGAATCTTACATATTTGTAGTAATCTCCTAGTAACCTATATGTTTCTTCAAGGTAATATTGAGTGGACATCACCACCAGACCATCTCCGTTATCAGCACTCTTCATGATTATATCTATTTTTTCTTAAGAATGCTTTGATGTTCTGTTTTGTTTGTGGGTTAGGTCAGTACATACAGTATTTTTTTTCTAATCAGAGTTCTTACCTAATTCTCAATATATCTAATGAGCATTCTACTGAATGCTTCAATTTGGCTTCCCTTATCAGTAGGGCAAAATGTGGATTTCAGTTTAAATCTCTGAATATATGTAAGCATAAGTCCTTCGGTGAGGATTAATACTCACATTAATATGCGACTGTGCACTTTATATACATTTTATATATATTTAACATACTACACTAGATTAGTGTTTTTTTTTTCTATTTCCCCCATATTCCTGGACTATAACCTTCTTGGTCAAGAGAAAAGGCCCATAACCCTAGGTGGGGATTGTACTGCCAAGATGCAACATATCAGTTGGTTCCTTCCAAATCCTCCTGAACCAAGGAACGCAAGTCCATATAATTCAAACGAGTAACTGTGAATGTCTTGGTTTTAGTCTTTACAAGACTGTGTAATGAAATCACCCTTGGAAAATGGGCTACATAGAAGCAAACATCTATAACTTTGCACAAAATTGCAAAGTAAAAAATAAAAATGTTGCTCTGTATTTAATTGGGTTATGACTTTGGAAGAACCAAAGCTTCAGTTTGATAAAAAATACACCAAGGAAAACCATGGTCTTCAATGTAAAAAAAAAAAATTGTTCCTAAAATAATTAGGAAGCCTAAATCTGTCAACCATGTCCGTGTCCATTGACAACGATCTCTTGGACTTGTAAAAAAAAAAAGAATACACAATAAAATAGAACAAACTCTTACAGGTAAGCAACTGAAACACAGTGTCAGAAAACAAAACTATAAAACATTTTATAACCCCATAGGGCTTAATAAACAATTACAAAAAAGGGTACCTCTTACAGAGATTCCCAGCAACAAGCCAGGTTGTATCTGTAGTTACAATAATTCATAAATAATTCAAGCTGTGTTGATTGTAACTACAGATACAGCCTGATTTTCACAGTGTTTTTTTTTTTCAACACTTCTGGACAAGAAGGGAGTACTCCTATTTTATAATCACTGCAAAAAATGAATGGTAAGAAGATATACTTGTACCGCTGAATATGTAAGTGAGAGGTATGGTCTTGTGATGTTTGACCTTTATTTATATTTTAAAGAATGACAATATCAGCTATATAGATAATGTGATGCATCTAACTGTTCTACAAAAATGTGAGAACTGGCTTTGGTGATACACAATGGTGACAAAGGTGAGACACATGAAATGCTGTTTGTTTCCCGTCCAGATAAATATCATTACTGTATGTTATTGGAATATTAAAATAGGCATCTTTTAAATATATCTCAATTATCTAGTCCACTTAAATATCCTTGAGGCAATGCATGTATTCCACCTTAAATGCTTTTAGGTGACTAAAGGCTGAAAGATTGATGAATCAGAGTTTGCATAGCTGGTTGTTCTGGATTAAAAGCATTTTGCTTGTAAAGCCCAAGGTGTTCCAGGGCACAAACTGGGTTACACGTTTGTTTAACAACTCTGTATCTTCAATCCAATAACAATTTGTCTCTCTGAGGAAAAAAAAGCATGTTCCTGGAGAAATTGAGTTCAATTGGCCTTGCTATTCATTCTATATGATATCTCTGGATAATATATATATAAAAAAAAACCAAACAATTGGGCTGACATAGTTTGTGCCCAAACAAGAGAAATAAAGATCGGATCAACTTTTGGGAATATATATATATATATATATATGAATCTGGATCTCTGAAGAAAGACGGTGCTAAGTGGTCTACTTTCACCGAACTGTCCTCTGGACAGTGAGCATTTGTTTGTCTTTGACAAATACATCTCAGTTCAGGCAGGGGGACACTACTTTTTCTTCTGGCCTTTCCAAAACTCTATAAAAGAAAATATTTCTCATAGAGTTCTAAGCTGTATTTAAGGATGTAAAAGTTGTAATATGTCAGCCTAGATCTTTGTTAAACATTTCTCTAAAGGTAGAACTGGTGAAGACACATGGTTCTATCCATGATGGTTCATGCTGAGCAATTTTACCACATGACAGGAGGCTTCATATTTGCATATCTTTCTTTACTGAAAACTCCAACAGCATGGAAACATAACAACCAATCAGAAAAAAGTTATGATGCCCATAAAAGGCCCTGTCTATGACATCACTTCCTCTTTCTTTCCTTCTTTCTTTTTTTATCCCTACCGCTACCTAGTCCTCTTATACCTGTCCCTTACACCTTATTCTCTATTTTTTCCCCCTTTTGTGTTTTACATTGTTATTGCATGGTGGTCCGCAGACGCCACGACGGCCCGTGTCGCGCTCGCCTCGCGGACCTGCCCTTCACTTATTCAGGGGGTTGTATGGGGATGGGTGGAGGGAGGCTAGGTCAGTTTTTGTATTTATTGTAATAATTTTCCTTTGTTTTTCGATTGAACATGGATACTATTTGAAAGTGGATATTGATTGTAATACATGTTCATTCAGTATTATGCTATATATCATGTTTAAACAAAAACCAAAAAAAAATCTTTTGTATGTTTGGAATCCAGTCATCCTGCTACAAATGAATTATAACATATTGAAAGGTCCAGAATACCTTTATTCTAATTATTTAATCGGTCTGTTCCACATTGCACCATGTTGCAACTTTATGAAATTCTGTATATTATATTATATCCCAGCATGCTCTGCGTTATAAGTGCTCTGAACAAAGAGACAGGTCTCATGGAAGACCTCAGCTTTCTGCTTTTACACGCACAGACCTTACTGACTGGCATTCTGTATGTCATTGGTTATCAATGTCACATATAATCCCATGTTGAGCTTTTGAAATAAGAACAGAATATTATTTTGCTCTTAATCAGTTAATGACATAATGCATGAACCATTGTTAAGTAGTATAACATGTGAGATAGCAAGCATGCATCATAAAACCATAAAATAGTATTTGGAAAAGGTTTGCATTGATTTGTCTATAATGAATTCAGTGTATCTCATTGTCAGTAGATCTCTGTCTTAGATATACTGTAGAAAAAAAGTGCTAGAAAACAAACAATTAGAATTATTTAATTATTCTATTATTCTATATAGGAACGAGAAATAAGCCCTACACTCAAACTACCACTACTCTATAGTGAACACAATAAAGGATTATTTGGGGATTTTTTTTCTTAATTTTTACATCTCAAATGTCAGGCACCTCTCCCCTACCCATACACTTAAACACTAGTCCTATCTCACTGCTGCTTTGTTCCGCCCCCAGGAGGCTGTCAGTAATGACAGTTTCCTCTTTCTTTTCAGACCAAATTGGCGCATGCACAGCAGTTTTGAACAGAGGGATTGTGGCCTTGCAAAAGGGTGGAATAGGGGTAGGGACAAGAAAAGAAGGAGGTGGAGGTTAGGAAAACTGGTGTGAAAGAGTGCTGTCACTGGGGAGGGAGAGAGGGAAGTTACATTGGGGAGATTTACAATGAGATACTTTGTCAGCTGATACTCACACCGCTGCCTGCAAGAGAAGACGCTGATTAAATCTTTCACCAGTGCGCAAATTGTGCTGACGCACGTTTTGCACAGAATTAACATTAGCGAGCCCAGAACAGCTGCCTAAGTCATGTTTACCTGGGGTGCAACTAGCCTGGGGCACAAAAGCAAAAAGGCTGCACAGATTGCTACCACCAAAAGCAGAAGTGGTCGTGGTGATTGGAGTAATCCTTTAAGAATTAATATGGTTAATTCTCCCTTTCCTTACGAGCTACGATATATCCAATATGTGCATGATCTATTAAGTGAGTGCTTAGTTTGCTTTCATATACGTCAAAAATCAGAGTTGTATACCCATTGTCTCGGAGAGCTTCCTTCAAAAAATCTTCATTATAGTTTAGGAAGGAAAACCTGTGATCACCAATTGTAATATAGGTGGCATCAAAAAAGCCAAACAGAATGAGATGACCTCCCACCTTCAGCAGGGATGAGAATTTTCTAAAGTTGTTGAGATAACTGGCATGATCTTTACATGTGATATCAAAGTACCAGGCACTAATGGCACAGTCTGCTAGAGGCAGGACAATGGAACCCAGTGGATTGTCATTGGTGGGATCCCATTTTAAACAACGTTTCACAATTCTTCTGACTTTGTCTTCTTCAGCTTCCAATAGTTCACTGAAATTAAATGTATTCAATATGTTTTAATATCAGTACAAAAAAATATTAATGAAAGCTGATCACACTGATCTAGTGGTCATTCAATTCCTTTTATACTTGGTCTTATGTTTGTTGGCAAAAACAAAGTACTTACCTTGAAAATACATTCTTGCGCTCTTCCTGTCCTCCCCGAGCGAATTTGACATCTACTTCATGTGTCTGACCTGTCTCCACTTTGTTGAGAGTCTGAGTTGTTACAGGCAAACTGTAGGATTAAAAATAATAATTGTCGTAATTGTGAGATTTTTCATAGACACTTTGTCCAGAAACCCATTCATATTTCAGAGAGCCGTGTTGATAGGGTCTCAATTTAGTACCGCAAACAATAAAATTTTATATAAATGTTTCAGTTTTTCACAGGCAAGTCAATGACAAGGCATTCCTTTAATTTCCCAGATTTTACCTAGTTTACATGGAAATGTCAAAAAGTTAAATTTATCCTTTGCACATATTGTTCCAAACTTTGTAAATCTTGTAAGAATTGACCTTGTGTCAGTATTGATAATTAGAGTTGAGCAGACACCTGGATGTTCGGGTCCGGCGGGTTTGGCCGAAATTCGAAAAAAAATCTGGGTTCGGGATCGAACTTGACCCCGAATTTGACCCCGTACCCGAACCCCATTGAAGTCAATGGGAACCTGAACTTTTGGGCACTAAAATGCCTCCACAAAAGTCCTGGAAAGGGCTATAGGGCTGCAAAAGGAAGTAAAATGGGGGTAAGAGTAGGACAAGTGCCCTGCAAACAAATGTGGATAGGAAAATTACTTAAAATAACATAAAATACATACAAATACAGCTGAGCGATAAAATAGCACTAGATGGAATCTTTGATTTGATTTTAGCTGTGGAAGAACATAAATCAAAATCTAAGGCATAGCTGTCACGAGGATCACCAGAATTATCCATTTGAGAGAGGGTTGGAGTGCAGGGGATTCTCTTTCATTGTTCAAATTGAGCTCAACTCCTGATGCATGGAGAAAAGGCCTCACAAGCCTCTGCTATTGTGTACATAGTTTATACTAAGCGACCCATAGGTTGAGGAGGCGGTGACCGTTGCGGTGTAGGTGGAAGCGGCCGTGGAGGAGGAGGTAGCCAACACTGTTTTTTATTTGTTTTTTTTTAATTGGGGTAGCGCCCAAAATATTGTGACATGTAAAAAAAAAAAACATTTGCGGCCTGCGGTGCATTTCTTGCAGTCCAATAACGCCATCAGGTTTTTAAAACTGTCCGTCTCCACCAGACGGAATGACAGCATTTCAAAGGCCAGGAATTTTGAAATGCTGGCATTCAGTGCCAGGGATCGCAGGTGGGTAGGGGCGTACTTCCTCTTTCTCTCCAGTGTTTGGGAGATGGACAGCTGAACACTTTCATGGGACAGTGTGGAGATGCTTGGGGATGATGGCGGACGTTGTGGCGTTACTGCCACATCTTCTGTTTGCGGGGTGGCAGGTGCCACTGTCACTCCAGAGGTGGAGGAAGAGGCCGACACAGCAGCAGAAGAGGAAGCAGGAGGAGCCTGAGACCTTTCTTGGTTTTTGAGGTGCTTACTCCACTGCAGCTCGTGCTTTGCATGTAGATGCCTGGTCATGCAGGTTGTGCTCAGGTTTAGCACGTTTATGTCTTGCTTCATTCTCTGATTGCACAGCATGCAAACCACTAGTGTCTTGTCATCAGCACATTGTCTGAAGAACTGCCATGCTAGGGAATTCCTTGGAGCTGGCTTTGGTGTGCTCGGTCCCTGGGTGCGGTGGGCAATAACAGGCGTACTGTCTAAGGGACGGCCGCTCCGCTTTTGCACCCTGCTCTAGGAGGTGGATGTGGAGTAAAAGGTTGAGGAGGCGGTGACCATGGCGGTGTAGGTGGAAGCGGCGGTGGAGGCGGAGGAGGTAGCCAACACTGTTTTTTTTTTTTTTTTTATTGGGGTAGCCCCCAAAATATTGTGACATATAAAAAAAGAAACATTTGCATCCTGCGGTGCATTTCTTGCAGTTCAATAACGCCATCAGGTTTTTAAACCTGGCCAGGAATTTTGAAATGCTGGCATTCAGGGCCAGGGATCGCGGGTGGGTAGGGGGGTAATCCCTCTTTTTCTCCAGTGTTTGGGAGATGGACAGCTGAACGCTTCCATGGGACAGTGTGGAGATGCTGGACAATTGTGTACCTGGCCTATGCTGGTGCAGGAACCCACCCTCCGAGCCACTTGTGTATGACTGGCCTGATAACCGTGGAAATGACCCCTCTTCCTCCTCCTCTTCCTCCTGTGCCACATCCTCTTACATCATCGCCCAAAGCGTTTTTTCAAGGAGACATAGAAGCGGGATAGTAAGGCTGAGAACGGCATCAGCAGCACTGACCATGTTGATGGAGTCCTCGAAACAGCGCAACATGGCACACAGGTCTCGCATGGAGGCCCACTCATTGGTGGTGAAGTGGTGCTGTGGTGCAGAGCGACTGACCCGTGCATGCTGCAGCTGAAACTCCGCTATCGCCTGCTGCTGCTCGCACAATCTCTCCAGCATGTGCAAGGTGGAGTTCCACCTTGTGGGCACATCACATATGAGGCGGTGAGCGGGAAGGCCGAAGTTACGCTGCAGCACAGACAGGCGAGCAGCAGCAGGGTGAGAATGCCAAAAGCGCGCACAGACGGCCCGCACTTTCTGCAGCAGCTCTGATATATCTGGGTGTACACCGTGGCGGTATAGGTGGAAGCAGCGGCGGTGGAGGAGGAGGAGGTAGCCAACACTGTTTTTTATTTGTTTTTTGTTTTTTTAATTGGGGTAGCCCCCAAAATATTGGGACATATAAAAAAAGAATAAAAAGAATAAGTGCACTTGAGTATAACAATGGCTGGGTGAGGCCGGTATAAATGTCTATTCTGCACAAGGTCACGGACAAGTCTGGTGGGATCCATGCCTGGTTCATTTTAATAAACGTGAGCTTGTCCACGTTGGCCATGGACAGGCGGCTGCGCTTGTCTGTGATAACCTCGTGCCGATCGGACGTCCCCGATCGGATGTCTGCCCTATCAACTTTCGATGCAATTTTCCACACCTACCATGGTGACCACGGGTAATGGGGAATCAGGGTTCGATTCCAGAGAGGGAGCCTGAGAAACGGCTACCACATGCAATGAAGGCAGCAGGCGCGCAAATTACCCACTCCCGACGTGGGGATGTAGTGAAGATAAATAACAATACACCACTCTGACGAGGCCCTGTAATTGTTATGAGTCCACTTTAAATCCTTAAACTTGGATCAATTTTTCACTTTTTAAAAAAATATTTAGACTTTCTTGAGAAGCGGTAACTTGCCAGTGTTGCATACATGCACCAGATATGAAGTGCAGGCACCAAACTGACTTTTTAGCAGCTAAAGAATTTGAATGTTTAAAAATGTGCTGTAAGCACAATATTTGACAGTTCTATTTGACTCTCAGATATGAAGTGCACCGCAGGCCGCAAATGTACTATTTAGCAGCCAAAAAATTTGAATTTTTAAAACTGCAATGTAAGCACAATATCTGACGTTTCTATTTGACTCTCAGATATGAAGTGCACCACAGGCCGCAAATGTACTATTTAGCACCCAAAACAATTTGAATTTTTAAAAGTGCACTGTAAGCACAGTGTTTGACAGTTCTATTTGACTCTCAGATATAAGTTGCACCGCAGGATGCAAATTTACTACTTAGCACCCAAAACAATTAGAATTTTTCAAAGTGTGCTGTGAGCACTGTATTTGACGGTTCTATTTGACTCTCAGATATGAAGTGCACTGCAGGTCGCAAATGTACTATTTAGCACCCAAAACAATTTAAATTTTTCAAAGTGCGCTCTAAGCACTGTATTTGACGGTTCTATTTGACTCTCAGATATGCAGTGCACTGCAGGTCGCAAATGTACTATTTAGCATTAGCACCCAAAACAATTAGAATTTTTCAAAGTGCGCTGTAAGCACAGTGTTTGACGGTTCTATTTGACTTTCAAATATGAAGTGCACCGTAGGACGCAAATGTACTATTTAGCACGCAAAACAATTTGAATTTTAAGAAGTGCGCTGTAAGCACTGTATTTGACGGTTCGATTTGACTCTCAGATATGAAGTGCACCGCAGGACGCAAATGTACTATTTAGCATTAGCACCCAAAACAATTAGAATTTTTAAAAGTGTGCTGTAAGCACAGTATTTGATGGTTCTATTTGACTCGCAGATATGAAGTGCACCGCAGGACGCAAATGTACTATTTAGCATTAGCACCCAAAACAATTTGAATTTTTAAAAGTGTGCTGTAAGCACAGTGTTTGACGGCTCTATTTGACTCTCAGATATGCAGTGCACCGCAGGCCGCAAATGTACTATTTAGCACCCAAAACAATAAGAATTTTTAAAAGTGTGCTGTAAGCACAGTGTTTGACGTTTCTATTTAACTCTCAGATATGAAGTGCACCGCAGGACGCAAATGTACTAATTAGCATTAGCACCCAAAACAATTTGAATTTTGAAAAGTGCGCTGTAAGCACAGTATTTGACGGTTCTATTTGACTCTCAGATATGAAGTGGACCGCAGGACGCAAATGTACTATAAAGTGTGATTTTTTAAACCAACAATGTAATAGTAGTATTTAAGGGTTCTATTATACGAAATGCAGTACGCAAATGTACGATTTAGCACACAAAAAATTGCAGTATTTAAAAATGCCTAGATGTTGCCCACTGAGCTACCAGAACAGATTAAAGTCATGTGCCTGGCACACATGCAGTTGCAAGTACACTGCTTTCTCTGTGGTATTGGGCTCAGAGCAGGGTACAAAAATGTAGTATAGCACCCACTAAAATAATCACTCTAGTTTGAATAATCGCTGTAGTTTGCAGATTCAACACCAGAATTCTTTCATAAGCTGTCCCTCACAGCTGCAGCATCCTGTCCCTACACTAACAAGAGCTCATTAGACGTGCGGCAGACGTGACTCCAGCTTATATATAGAGGCTGGGTCACATACTGCACTGGCCAATCACAGCCATGCCATTAGTAGGCCTCTAAGGGCAAACGAGTCAAACGCTTGTTGAGTGGCTGCCCTGCAGCCTTTAAAAACGCACCATTAAATCACCGAACAGCAAACTCAAACCCGAACATACACTTAAATGTCCGTGTTCGTGTCCGGGGTCCAAAAACCGTAATGTTCAGTACGAACCCGAACTTTGCGGTTCGGGTTCGCTCAACTCTATTGATAATGTATGTCATGCTCTATCTATGCAGTAAATTAAAACATATTTATACTATTGTGAATCAGGTTTACGTATTTTGTTTTAACCAAACAATACAGTTTATACAATCTATTGTTATTGTAGATGTACTTATTGTGCTAAATAAGATTGTCTGTGGTTTATTCACTAAACATTGAATTGTAAAGGTCTCCATAACTGCTCTTCTTACCAACAGCTGAAGCCTGGACGAATCCAAGCCAGGATCTTCCAAAGAATTGGACTTAATACCCACAGTATTCAGCGCAACAAGGTCTTGTGGGTATTCCTTACGTTCAGTGTTTGCAGCCTAATTTATTGTTTACATTAATTGATCTCTTAGCACTTATCCTACATATTGAACTTGCCATATCCATATTCTCCCCTCACTTCCTCTCCTAGGTGGACTTGTTTCTCATCCTTTGAAATTGTAAGCTCCTTTATCTCCGTGATCCTCACCTACTGTTCCTGCACATCAAATCTGTTTTATAAGAAACAGCACAAGGCTAGTGCCTACCTGAACCAGCAAACCCTAGTACCATTAGCACAATAACTACTGAACTAAACAGTGCTCATAGTGCTACCCAAAAGTGTAAAATAAAAATGGGAAAAAAATGGGAAAAAATGAAACGCCCGACGTGTGTTTCAGCGTGCTTGCACGTGGTCGTCAGGGGCATGCCACTTTGCATTTCCTTGACTAAAAACCCTGATAGTTTTTCTGTAAATAGATTGTGTTGTGGTATGAAAGTATTTTATTCCTACAAACCTGGTACAGTTTGGTTTACAGTACACTAATCAAGGCTTGAGATTTCAAAGTTCTCACTTTAGTAAATAATACTATGTGAGTTATTGTGTTTTTTCTAACCTTCTCCATAAAATGCAAAACGCCACATTGCATTGGAGGAGCCTGGTTGCCCGCCTGCTCCCTTTAGAGTATGGACAGGACTTTTAAAATACCTTATTTTCCCTGCAGAAAGGCTTTCTGCCAGGGCGTTCGGTAGATTTTATCTACCGAAGAAAATACCGAAGGCGCGACCACCGTAAAGCTCGCGTGTGCCTTCAATCTGCCTCCCTGAAGCTAGCGTGTGCCGTCAATTGACCACCCAGTAGCTGCGGTTAACCGCAGCTTAATTGATTGTTACTGGGTGGCCGCGGTTACACTTAGCGGCTGCTAGGTGGCGGTGTTATGGAGCTCCCCGGACGACCAGCGGTGCTCAGCCCGGATTCAGTGCACTAAAAGCAGACACTTTTACGTGCAGGCACCGCTGAGCCTCCAGCCTTCCCTGCTTCTATTCGTGGCTGTTTAGTCGAACGCGGGATTGATCGGGACTTTTTATATGTGAATGTTTTAACCTAGATAGCTATGCCATGGAGCCTATTCGTGCAATTAAAGACTTTGACTCCATGGCAATTGAACTGTGTGTATAGGATCTGAGCGCTATTCGGTACAATTGTGCGCTCAGATCCCAGCTATCTGGGGATATGTGACATGTATGTATATTATGTATTTAATGTAACTTTATATATTTTATTGTCTTTGTGTCCCCACGTGTATAATGGCGTTTTACCTTTGTCCTGGGAGATAATTGGATCACTTCCCAATTATCTCCAGGATAGAGGGAGGGAAATTAGGATGCATTGTGGGGATGTTTTACTTCTGTGTGTCTGAATGTGATACATGTCTGTCTGTGTTACAGTCTTCCATCTAGTACCCTAGGGCAGTCTCCACCAGGTGGGAGACCTGCATAAATACTGGGCAGGTAGCCCTGAATAAATCAGACCACTGCTTGACCCTCAACACGGAGCCTTGTCTTGTTCTTGGGGGGATTCACTGTATGCTGTTAGAGACTGATTGCCAGGAGTGTAAGCTGCTTGGGTGCTTTTCCCTGTTCATCTACCAGCAGCTATTCGTGCAGTTCCAGTTCGGGAGTTTGGAGTGCTACTTTGTATGCAGTTCGGGAGTTTGGAGCATTCCCTTGTATCCAGTTTGGGAGTTTGGTGTTCTGCAGTAGCTGTGCCTGTGTCTCTGGAAGGGGAAGATCTACTAAATGGCGGTTAAACCCTTTTATGTCGGGAGTGCTGTTACAAAAACAAATTTCAAACACAGCAGACTCACCTCAAACCCTTAAGTTCACATGACATTTCAGCGGCTTCTGACCAGTCTACAGCTCCTGGATCCTTATTTAGCCATTTTTCAGTTTCCTCTAGTGCTTTATCCGATGAATCTAAAATGGTGATTTCCTTGAAGAAGTCGGCCAAAACCATCAAATGACAAAAGGCTGCTCCAAGTGTGAGATCTATCAGAGTTTCTCCTTTCACAATACCTGTTGGGAAACAAATTAGTAGACATGTAATCTTCACTATGGTTATTTTTGGTTTTAAATAGAATATAAAATGTATTTTGAGTTATGAATGCATAACTAACGTGCTCTTCAAAGTATTTCAAAATAACCATGGGATGTTTATATTAACGTCTGTATGTTGAAACAATGGCTATATGCAGTATGCACAGTTACTTGGCTAATATCAGGCATCTGAACTATACAATGCAATGAGACATGGTTCTCCAATCTCTTATTCAAGCAACAAATTAAGAGCGTTTACAGTGAAATATCATTGTATTTATTAACTAAACAGCAAATTGTAAGGTATTAAAACTGAATTCCATCATCTAAGCAATGATAGCAATTTGGGGAAATTCTGGGGAGAGCTATAGTTCAGTTCATTCCCAGTGCCATACTTTCCTAATGAATCACTCCCAAGCCATTTTCCCAAATTCACTGATTCGCCACACAATACCACCCCAAATGTTTTTTCCCCAGCTAGCCTAATGTCTCTCTCTATCCTAATAATCTCCCTTCTAATTCTCATTTACCTATCTCCTTCTCTGTAAATTTCCCCATCACTTCCTTTGCATGTCTTCTTCATGTGCCTACATATAGTGTATACATTAATGCCAGGCACTCCAGGATCTATAACAACTGGGGGTGTTGCTTTACTGGAGGCACCAAGACCAGAATATAAAAGCTGGCATAGGGGACACTGAACATACCTGAGGACAGAAACTGGAATATTTTCTGCATTGGAATTTTCACAAGTTCCTCTTTGGTATCTGTCTTATCACGACCAGCGTACGTGTCTATCAGGAGATGGTGATCAAATTCTTCATCGTGATAATGTTTATGTTTTCTTCCCTCCATCTCCAGACTTTTTTTTTTTTATCACAAATCGACTTAAAAATAAAAAAAATGTCCAGTAGTTTATGCAGAGAGAATGTGTGAAAATGTTTGTCTTAAAGGGACACTATAGTCACCTGAACAACTTTAGCTTAATGAAGCAGTTTTGGTGTATAGAACATGTCCCTGCAGCCTCACTGCTCAATCCTCTGCCATTTAGGAGTTAAATCCCTTTGTTTATGAACCCTAGTCACACCTCCCTGCATGTGACTTGCACAGCCTTCCATAAACACTTCCTGTAAAGAGAGCCCTATTTAGGCTTTCTTTATTGCAAGTTCTGTTTAAGTAAGATTTTCTTATTAACTGCTATGTTAATAGCTTGCTAGGCCTTGCAAGAGCCTCCTGTATGTGATTAAAGTTCAATTTAGAGATTGAGATACGATTATTTAAGGTAAATTACATCTGTTTGAAAGTGAAACCAGTTTTTTTTTCATGCAGGCTCTGTCAATCATAGCCAGGGGAGGTGTGGCTAGGGCTGCATAAACAGAAACAAAGTGATTTAACTCCTAAATGGCAGAGAATTGAGCAGTGAAATTGCAGGGGAATGATCTATACACTAAAACTGATTTATTTAGCTAAAGTAATTTAGGTGACTATAGTGTTCCTTTAAATACAACCACAAACTAGAAATATCTACTAATAGAAGACAAATAAAACATAGAGTAGTGTTGCATATACACCAGTATATATCCTGTGGAATATTTTATTTACAAAAGTAATTTGCTTGTTGGCATATCTCCCAAAACTAAGTACATAAATTCTTAATTTTAAAAATGCAACAAAACCCAGATATAAAACACACAAGAGGGATAAATGTGGGGATACAAGCAAATTAAACGTCAGTTTACCCTTTTCCATATAAAATTGTAGATAAAATAATACTCCTCTATATCTTCAAACAAATACAAATACAACATCTAAGTAGCTACAATAAAAAAAAATAAAAAACACAACAGACACTTTTACAATATATTGCACTTCCAAAGTAATGGTAGATAACAGACACATTACAATACCGGAGTGAAAATGTGCTTTAAATCAGTGATGATTCAGTGGGGTATAAACTCTTACTTTGTAAGTGCAATATATATTAAAGGTGCGTTTTGACAAACACTTTTACATTATGAGTTCCTTTTCATCTTCTCCTGAATAAAATCACTGAATTGGGAGTTAGAAAAACAAAGGTCCACCATTCATTATACTGTTTTGTCTGCAAATAATTTGCATTTGTGAGTAAAATATACCAGAGTTATGGTGTTTTGATTAAATTACCCTATTGCTGGTTCTTTTTTTTATTGTAGATAGATTTTGTATTTACTTAAATTCTTCAGCCTTCTCACAATGGACTGAGCACAAAAGTAATTTGCTTGTAGGCATGTCTTCCAAAATTCAGTTTATTGGAAAAAGGCTGTACCCATTTTTGGGAGATCACTTTTGTGAGTGAAATAATCCACAAGATATATATTGGTGTAAATGCAATACTACTCTATGTTCTATTTGTTTTTTATTTGTAAATATTTCTGTTTTGCGGTTGTATTTATAAAGATTTAGAGAAGTCTTGATATATCAACATTGCAAATTGTATAAGGGTAAAATATTATAATCACCAAAAAAAAAACAATGGTGCGCTCAGAATTATACTTAAGAGATAGTCCTATTAAAATAAAATCTGGGAATTCATAGATTTTATTTTAAGAAGACGATCTGTTAAGACATTGTTAAATGTTTACATTTCCAAAAAAAGTGTAAAAATATTATTTACTGCAAATTCTGATAAGTCATAAATAGAGAAGCACGTTTTACCTGATGTTTCTTGCTTTCCTCTTCAACTGCATCTGAGATATTCAGCTACACGTATTTATTTATAACTATCGGTTCCCATATACCAGTGCGTTAGATAGAATAAATCTGATTCGAATAATTTTATTTGACTAAGCTAAATAGAATATATAATTTTGTTGATTTTCCTTTTTATTTTCTGTATTAATTTCGAACTATCAGTTCCCACATACCTGTGGGTTGAATATAATCAGATAAGAATAATTTTATTTGACGAAGCTGAATTGAATATATATTTGTTGTTTTTGCTTTATATTTACTGCTGATGGAACTAAAGGGGATAACATCCTACCACTATGTATCTCCCACATCCTACGTCAGTGCTCCTCAACCCTCTCCTCAAGGCACACCTAACAGTCCAGGATTTAGGGATTACCTGGGTGTGCCTATGGTATTGCTGTGGAGGGTCCCTTAAAATGTTGTACTTATTTTCTATGTAGCTATGACTGTTAGATGTTAATTAAGCAGTGATTCCTAGTTCTCACTATGAACTGTTAGCAAAATGTTGTTCGAATGCTTTACTGTTATTACATTGTTGGGTCCCTGGAAAAGTTCACAGTTATTGGACGAAACGTGTAGGACCATTTCTCTCACCACTAACTTGCAAAATTTAGATCAAAATAGCAAAGATTTTTTTTTTTTTAACCTTTTTTATTTTTTTCTAAATTACATCTCAAATGCTAACTTACTAAACAAAATCACTACTTAGTAAATATACACAAAATTATGTCTAGGGTTGCCGAAATATTATAATTATATATTTTTTATTTTTTATCTTTTTGTATTTTTACTGTGCTTGGAGGCAGAACAGACAGGCGTGAGGTACCCCAACAGCAATCCTCAGGCATATCGTTTTGCAGTAAATTGGGGTTATAGAGAAGACATGCACATTTTTTTTTACCATAAAGTAAACATACCCATGTGATCTGTACAGTTGTGAAACATGCTAGGCTAGGTAATGTATAAGTAAAGACGCTAAACTACGCGTATACATTGCTAGTGAATAATAATACAACGCTTGTTGCTAGAGAATAGGCTTGCTTATACGAGCATCTGGTGTAAGAGGTATCCCCTGGAACTATGTTGACATGAGCACTATGCCTTACTAAAAGTAGGTCATATAAGGGCAAGTTGGTAAGTAAGTTGAGGCTAGGGCTTAGTGTCAAGAAAATTGTAAGTTAAGAGTTAACTCTGGTAAACATAAATCCATGAAACATGCTCAGGAACTGCTGGAGGGCAACTCCAAAATCGTGGGCACACGGTTAAATTCGGGTCATCTACTGGAGATGTGAGTGTTAACCTTTTTGTTGTCAGGCTGTCCCCCATGCAGAGATGCTTCACCCGACTCCCTGAATGGGCACTGCTCGGAGGTTGCAGCTAATCGGTCAGGCTGGGCCCCATGTGTAGGATACTCCTCTGTTCCCAGCCCCTGTCGGGGCTTGGGGCTCGTGTAGCAGGGCAGTGCTTAGAGGTAGCGGCACGTTGGGAGCGAGGTAAGTTCACCCTCCAGCCCCAGGCTGGTATAGAGGCCGACATCTTCAGTCCACTGACTCGGTATCCTGGATGGCTCGAGTCCCTCCTGGGTCAGGAGTAGCAGGGGATCCTGATGGTCTGCCGCCGTCCACGGTGGTGGGCCCTCCGTCGCTGTGGGCGATATCTCTGGATCAAGCCCTTGGTGGCCCTCGGCCCAGGTGGGGAGTACGGGCAATTGTGTGACAGCTAGGCCCGAGGGAGTTTCACACGCTCTCCGGCTCTCACCCCTCTGAACATCCACCTGTGATTTGAGCGGCAACATTGCTTGGCGGTTCTCCAGAGCATTCCAGAAGCGCTTAAAGTGCTTGCCGAGCCATTGTAGCCTCTCCAGGATAAGACACCCCCACCATCTTGAGGGAGTGCACTGTGCTTAGAGCGTAGAACCAGCTAAGCCTTTAAAGCGTGGCTAGGCCCCGGCTCGGGTGAGAAGGTAGGGGCCTTGCAATCAGATCTATTCAATCCAGTGGGGACCGGGCTGACCCCCGCCGTTCCGGGGGGGGGGGGGGGGCAGGAGCAAAACTGTTAAAACTGTTCAGTTGCTGATGAGCGGGAAGATAGTCCGCCTCTCCCCAGCTCTGTTACAGCAGGCCGCAGTAGTGGATCTTCAGCCCCCGGTGTGGTTCAGACTTTGGTAAAGTCTCGGGCTGTTGTGCTGGAGCCCCCTGAGGGTATCTAAGCCTTTCAGTGGGTGAAAATGCAGGTTGGCCAGGGTTAAACTCCAGAAATCAGCATAGTTTGTGGGAGCTCGGGATCCACATGTCTGCTCCGCTTGATGGCTAGGCTCCGCCCCTGTTATTTGTGTCTTGATACAAGATATATAGATTTGAGATCTGACCAATATTTTTAGATATATTTTTGAGAAATTCAAAAGTGACAGACTGTATTTAATTTGCTAGTGCTCAAATGTGTTTTTCACTATAGTAGATTTTAGCATTAACTTGATTTATTATCCCTTCACTTAAAAGATCCAAAATACCTAAATTAAATGAGTGTTTAGTTTGCTTTTTATATGGTTCAAAGCCAGTATGGTATATCAAGGATTAGGATTTTCAAATTTAGGTCTAAAGACAAATCAAATTTAACAAGCCAAAAACAAATAAACCATGCAATCTCAGAACAATTTTATTTCTAATTTTACTTTCAGAAGACTTTTTCACAACTGTAAAAGCAGAAGTGGTGATGGTGATTGGAGTAATCCTTTAGAATTAATTTGGTTAAATCTCTCTTTCCTTACGAGCTACAATGTACCCAATCTGTTTATAATCTACTAAGTCAGTGTTTAATTTGCTTTCAAATACTTCACAAATCACAGTGGTATACCCATTGTCTAGGAGAACTTCCTTCACAAACTCTTCATTATAGTTTAATAAGGAAAACCTGTGATCACCAATTGTATAATAGGTCCCATTGAAAACGGCAAACAGAATGAGGTGACCTCCCACCTTCACAAGAGATAAGATTTTTTTAAAGCTGTTGCGATAACTGTCACGATCTTTACAGGTGACGTCAAAGTACCAGCCGCTAACTGCACAGTCTGCTTGAGGCAGTACGACGGAACCCAGTGGATTGTCATTGGTGGGATCCCATTTTAAACAACGTTTCACAATACTTCTGACTTTCTCTTCCTCAGCTTCCAAGTGTTCACTGAAATTCAATAGTTGTGATATCATAAAAACTGTCAAAGTGTTTTGTAAATGCATTCATTTTTTTTTTTTATAAATTTGGTTATTTTTGTTGTTTTGAATGAAAACAAGCTCATGCGTGAAAAAAGTTACCTTGAAATACTGCCGCTGTGCTCCTCCTCCTGGCAACTGTAAGAGGAAACATAAAAACATTGAAATATTATGTTTGTCTTTTCCAAGACTACATGTATGCAACCCTGAAGGACCATGGTGCTTCATGGCGAATTTAAAGTGAATTTAAGGTAAATTTCAAATTTAAGGTCAAATTATCCATGTCAGCTATCCTTCAGTACAATTTTTTTAGCTTAAAAATTTTATTCCCTTTGAATTTAAACCTTAGTGAATAACCCTGTAAGTATTAAAAGTAACACTCCAAAACACATAATGCACTTGGGCTTACGAAGTGTTTTGTGTGTGAAGGATACCTCTTTTTCTTATTTTACAAAAGTGCTGATTTCAATATAAATGAACATTGTTACTCCCCAAGGGCTGTCGGATAGCAGGTCATGTTAGCTCAGGGGTGCAAAACGTGAGAGGCAGCAATACAACTCATTGAGAAGTCTGTGATTGAACAGTCATAGAAAGACCGAGTTGGGGAAGAAGAAGGGAGTGGAAGGGGCTGGCAGAAGCTGCAGATACTAGAGCTGCAACTATTGCAACCAAAGATTTTATATACACCAAAGAAATCATGCAAAACAAATTACATGCACATTTTCTTATGGATATATCTACTTGCAATAGATGGGGATCTGAAATACAGAGATAATATTTTTATGTAGAGGAAGGGTAGGCATTGGCAACCTTTTTCACTCTAAATGTTGTGAACTATATTTCCCCTGAAACTTTGCCAGCATTATGAAGATATAGCCAACAACAACTGGAGTGTCAAAGGCTGCCTACCTATGTTCTATATGAACCACATGCAATTTCTTTGTTGTGCCTGGACAACACAATAGTCAATGAAAGCAGTTGTTATTGATTTTATGTAGTGGGCTAGCTATTAATAAGGGATTTCATAACTATTGAAAGCAGCACTTTTTCCCCCCACCATGAATGAAATATTCACTTTGAATTCTGAATTTCAGTGAAATGCCAACCCAGTCAAGAGATATACAAAAACAAAGTACAGACTGCTTTGTCTCTGTATTTCTCCTCTGCCTAACTTTCTTAGACTCAGGGCAGAGTCCAAGTGTCAGTCCCAACAGCCATCACCAGTTATGGCTGCAGGGAGTTGGCTGTGTCTAGGGAGGATACCGCGGTCTCGCAGGAACCTCCATAGATCTCAATTCAATACTCTCGCACATGCTAGATAGTACAGCAGAGACATCGGCTTCCAAGAGGACCCACTAGATTAAGATGACCGCGCACATGAGGGACAGGTTCAGGTAAGTAAATCTCACCCTTACCTGTCCCTCCTGGCCACCAGACACCATCTTTGATGTCACTGTTAGGGGTATTCACAAAATCAGGAAAGTCCACAGACTGTGACAGTGCTGCTTTAATATATGACTTCCACTAGATCAAAAGCTCAGATTCCATCTATATTGAATATTCCAGCAATATTTGCTTCACTAGAAATAGATTTCCGCATAGTAAAATACTAAATTCAATGCTTTCTTATGGGTGTTTGCATCATGGGACAGCTACTAAAGGTGGATTTAACCCTGCAATCGATATAACCCTGCAATACAAACATCATAGATTCTATAAAACTGCAATGTTTTATATTTCAGGGTTAAAAGGACAGGGCCAACACACCTAGATCACTTCATTGAGGATGTAGTGGTCTGAGTCCCTTCAGAATACACAAAGCAACATTTATCTAACCCAGCAGACTTACCTCACACCCTTAAGTTCACATGAAAAGTGAGCTGCATGAGACCAGTCTATAGCTCCTGGCTCCTTATTCAGCCATTTTTCAGTTTCCTTGAGCGAACTGTCTGATGAGTCCAATATGAAGATCTCCTTAAAGAAATCAGCTGCGACCAATAAATGACCGAAGGCTGGAGCAATGGTGAGATCTATCAGAGTTTCTCCTTTCACGGTACCTGAAGGAACACAACGGGAAAATGCAACTTCTCACGTTACACATCAGATGTAAATATCTCCCTTATAACTCCATTTTATGTACACATCCATATGCAAGAGTAAAAAAAACTAAGAGCCCCTAGTGGAGTAATTAATCAGGAACTGATTAACCAGACGGTGTCAGTGCAGGGTGAGAGCTTTAGGTTATGTATATCTCCCTTCCAACTCTCCTACAGGCATTATTAGGCAAGCTATGGGCAGTCTTAACCCTGAAATGTACTTATTGCAATGTCTCAGAAACTGCATTAATTAACATTGCAGGCTTAAGCGGACAGTGACATTGCATCCAGACCATTTCAATGAGATGAAGTAGTCTGGGTGCCGATAGCGTCCCTTTAAGGAAATACAAGTTACAGCGCCTCTTTAATACAGATGTAACTGACAAAAAAAAGCAATAAAAGGAATTAAACATGAACATACCGGAGGACAATACCTCAAATATTTTTTGCAGTGGCATGTTCATCAGTTCCTCTTTGGAATCAGTTTTCTCATGACCAACGTACGTTTCTAGCAGCAGATGGTGATCACACTCTTCATCGTGATAATGTTTAAGGTCAATTCCTTCCATCTCGAGTTTTTATCTTCAGGAATCAATTTACTAGCAAAGAAAGAGACAATATATGGCTAGTTATACACAAATATGTAACATCTCTTGTCAAAAATACTGATATGTTCCTGCAATATGTTTCTAAAGGTTTCTAGTTCCAGTGTAGCTTTCTACGTTTTAATTTTCTATTGTAGCCTTGCTTTTGTAATTAGATTTTTTAATTCATCCCAGTTCAGTGTTTAGTGGATAGAGACCAGCTGTAGCACTACATTTACTTGATTTATTTTATTATTTATTGTATTACAACTTAATTATATATTTAAAAAATATATAAAAATTGATGGGAGCACTAACAAGGCATTCAAAATGGTTAAAAACAGGAAATAAACTCAGAATGATGTGCTCAGAATCAAGAGATAGTCATATTGAAATAAAATCTGTGAATTCATAAATTTTATTTTAAGAAGACGCTCTGTAGACATTATTAAAGGTTTACATTCAAAAAAGTGTAAAAATATAATTTACTTGAAATTCTGATTCAAGTCATAAAAAGAGAAAACACGTTTTACCTGATTATTCTCGCTTTCCTCTTCAGCCGCTTTTGAGATATTCAGCTACAAGTATTTATTTATAACTATCGGTTCACAAATACCAGTGGGTTGAATTTAATCCGCTTAGAATAATTTTATTTGACGAAGCTAAATAGAATTTATAATTTTGTTGATTTTCCTTTTTATTTACTGCTGATGGAAATAAAGTGGATAATGTCCTACCACAATGTACCTCCCATATCCTAGATCAATGCTCCTCAACATTATCCTCAAGGCACACCTAACAGTCCAGGATTTAGGGGTTACCTTGGTGTGGCTAAAATGTTTAAAAAAAAACAAACTAAAAATGCCTTAGACTCTAAGTTCTTTTTTTCTTTTTCTAAACACCTTAGACACACACGGGTAATCCCTACATCTTGGACTGTTAGTTGTGCCTTAAGGAGAGGGTTGATGAGCACTGTCCTAGGTTATTAAATGTAAAAAAAAATAACATTCTCTCTCTGAATGCTGAAATTTAAGTGATTCTTGCTTCTATCACCAGCCCGTTCAAAGGATCTAACAATGACGGCTCATGTCTTCACAATATGAGCGCACGGCCAGTCCTTGGATTGATCCATACTCTAGATCAGTGGTTCCCAACCCAGTCCTCAAGTACCCCCTAACAGTCCAGGATTTAGGGATTAATCAGTTGTGTCTAACCTGTTTTTAGAAGGAAAAAAAAAACACCTTAGACACAACAGGGTAATTTCTAAATCCTGGACTGGTAGGAGGTACTTGAAGACTGGGTTGGGAACCCCTGTTCTACAGTAGATGGTATTTTTTTTTATCACATTTAATTAATTCTGGAGATTTATTGATAAGAATATAATGAGAGGAATAGCTTAATCAGTTATCTTTATATTATTAAATTGTATATATCTGCATTTCTTTTTTTTTTTTATTCAATGTTTTATTGATAAGATTTTTAAAAGGGGGAGAATGGAAGGGGTACAGAAAGAAGAAGGAGGTCGGGGATTGGGGAAGGTACAGTGGGTTTCACAATAATACAATTTGGCATGCATTGCTATTTGGTGTAGCATAGGAGAGCACAATACATTAAGCAGAACAAGCGTTGTAAAATATGCCTTACGTAATACATAGTACATAGCATGAAATATAATATAATAGAACAGAATACGATATGTGGGTTATACTGAATACCGATACAAAGATTGATCCGCCCTTTGTATACGGTGGATGGGGCGAATCCCATCATGTGATGACTGGGATATAACTAGCAGTTCGGTAAATTATTGCGTACTAGTTGTGTATCCTTTGTGTGATGGTGGAGGAATGGAAGTGTAGCGGAGGGGAGGAGCGCCACAAGTGCCAGACCAGATGACTCCTAGGCTCGTTATCTATTCGGGGTATTTACATTGAATGCCTACTAGCATGGGCTAAATTACAAACTGCAGCTGCTTCACTCTTTGGAAGTACGGGCCGTGACGCGCTCTTGTGCAAGATGCTTCGGATTTTTGGGGGTCAAGCTTGGGGGTTACACCGTGTATCGTTGTAGGGCAGGTTAAGGAACAGTCCGATTCATGTTATCTTAGCATCGATCTATAACCTTGCTAAATGAATTCACGTTTAAGTTCCCAACAGTAATTGCTGTCAGCTGCCCCCTTACCAAATCTCCGTGTGGCTTCTGGGTCTCAAATAATTTAAGGGGGATCGAAAAAAGGGGGGTCTCATGTGGGTGATATAGGCTTGTTCGTTGTTGGGTTGCTAGGGGTCCTGTTCAAAGAGACCATTAGGGCCCCCTTTTTTTTTTTTTAATTATTCTTTGTTGGTTCAATTCTCTAAACTTTAAAATTTGAATGCTTACCTCACTTGTTTTATACTGTTAGCATACTCTAATTCAAAATAAATATTTTTAGCTGTGTGATAAAATGTTTCTGGTAAGACCAAACATAAAACTCCTCGCAGTGCAAGCAGAAACAGACGTGACCTGGCATTTCTACAGATGCCTGTAGCAATGAATGTGATTTTAAACACAGGTTTGTTTTTTTTAGCCACAGCATTATCCTGTTACTTCCTGGTTGGTTAGCTCAGTGGAGCTAAACTCAAGAGGCAGCAATTGCCCAGAGCAACCTGCCTTGCAAAGACCTCTCATTGAGCTGCATTGGGAAGTCTGTGATTGGACAGCCACAGAAAGTCTGGGCGGGGTTAGAAGGGGAGGGCTTGCAAAGGCAGCACACATGAGATCTACAGCTTTTACAAGCTGGTTTTAGATCTACCCAAATAAAAAAAAAGAAATTCATGAATGCTTGCATGTGGAATATTTAATGTTATTATTACTAATAGATATACATATCATACAATCATTCTTAATACAAAAAAACATGAGGCAGTTTATTACTTTCATAGCTTGCTTTATTTGTTTCAACGTTAAGAAATACAATCTAGACTTTTGTCTAGAAAACATGTCAAGAAGTCAAAATGTAAAAAAAAATAAAATAATGTTTTCAGGAAAGTGAAACGCATACTTTCAGGATACAGTCAGGAGTTTGTGATATCTAAGTAAATGAAATTGTCTGAGATGTAGAAAAGAAAAAACAAAAAAACTATGCAAAAAGTTTAAATAATGTGCAATTACTAATTAATGGCAAAACTAGGTATTTAAAGATATTTTAATGAACCAAAAATAAAAAATAGCAGAACAGCATTTTTTCCCCTATTTAATTTTAAAGGACTTATTCACTATAGTAGATTTTAGAATTACCTTCATTCATTATCCCGTCATTTAAAAGATCCAAAATACCTCCATTAAATAAGTGTTTAATTTTACATATTTTTTTTTTTATATATACCAGAATGGCATATCTAGGATTTGGATTTTCAAAGTTAGGTCTAAAAACAAATCTAATTTAGCAAACCAAAAACAAATAAAACATGCAAACTCAGAACAATTTTATTTTTAATTTTACTTTCAGAAGACTTTTTCTCCACTGTAAACGCTGCACATACTGATTGCTAAAAGCAGAAGTGGTCATGGTGATTGGAGTCATCCTTTAAGAATTAATTTGATTAAATCTCTCTTTCCTTACGAGCTACAATGTACCCAGTCTGTTTATAATCTATTAAGTCAGTGCTTAATTTGCTTTCATATACTTCACAAATCACAATGTTGTACCCATTCTCTTGGAGAACTTCCTTCACAAAATCTTCATTATAGTTTAGGAAGGAAAACCTGTGATCACCAATTGTATAATAGGTCCCATTGAAAATGGCAAACAGAATGAGGTGACCTCCCACCTTCACAAGGGATGAGAATTTTCTAAAGCTGTTGCGATAACACTCTTGATCTTTACAGGCGACGTCAAAGTACCAGGCGCTAACTGCACAGTCTACTTGAGGCAGTACGACGGAACCCAGTGGATTGTCATTGGTGGGATCCCATTTTAAACAACGTTTCACAATACTTCTGACTTTCTCTTCCTCAGCTTCCAAGTGTTCACTGAAATTCAATAGTTGTGATATCATAAAAACTGTCAAAGTGTTCAGTAAATGCATTCATCCAGTTGTCAAATAATGTTTTATATAAATTTGGTTATTTTTGTTGTTTTGAATGAAAACAAGGTCATGCGTAAAAAAGTTACCTTGCAAAACCGCTGCTGTGCTCCTCATCATGGCAACTGTAAGAGGAAACATCAAAAAAATTAAATAAAATGTTTGCCTTTTCCAAGACTACATTTATGCAACCCTGAAGGACCATGGTGCTTCAAAGTGAATTTAAGGTAAATTTCAAATTTAAGTTCAAAATATCCAAGCTGGAAAAAATATCCATGTCACCTATCTTTCAGTACAATATTTTTAGCTTAAAAATTTAAATTCCCTTACATTTACACCTTGGTGAATAACCCTTTAAGTATTAAAAGGAACACTCCAAACACATAATGCACTTGGGCTTACTGAAGTGTTTTCAGAAAAAGACAGAAAAAGGATGGAACCTAAGGTTCCTAAATGGAAGAGTTATGAATGTAAAGGGAATCCCTACCTTTAATAATCCTAAGGGTATAGGTGATTAAAAAGACAGGAGGGAAGATGAGGGTAAGGGGATTAACTGTGTAAAAACACATATAATTCCAAACAACCGCTAGACAGAGAGATTCCAAACCTAATATGGTAAGGTTAAACACCTCCAAACTGAAGGGTTGTAAAAAATGGGTAATAGGAAAATTGAGGAGGAGAAGGCTACTACAACTCCTTGGAGGGGAGAAACAAAAAATCCCCCAAAGTCCAAAAGAAAAATGAGAACGTAACCTCCTTCTGGTGGAGAAAAAGAAAATCCCCAAAATCAATTTAACTACAAAGTAACCCCCAATCTCTAAGAAAAAGAGGATACTAGTGCTATTACCTCGGCACTGCGAAAAACCACAAGTGCCTACCTTATTACCCTACTGCCTTCCTGTCTAAGATAGCTTAAAAACGAATTAAATTAAACTAAAAATTGAATCCATAAGTGCTACCTAAGTGAACACACAAACAAACAAAATAGTTAAATAAATGAGAACTCGACGCGCGTTTCAGCGTGCTAACACGCCGTCGTCAGGAGTGATAAGCCTCTACCTGTCTCCATGCTCGTTTATATAGGGATTGTTGCAATCAACTTGAAACACTTTACCGCTGTGTGTAGTTCCTGCGTGCGCATCCGATCCTCTGATTGGTCAGAGGATACCCTTGTTGATTGGGCTATGTATCACGTGATCGGGATATTTGACGGGTGCACACGTGGGGATGGGGGAGTGGTCTGGGCATGTCACATGGTGACACGCTTATCCGTCATGATAAGACCACCCACATACCCTCCCATTGGTGCACACGTAAGGGCAGGCGGTCGCATACAGGGGGAGTGATTTAAGTCGCGTCATATAATGACGCCGCTGTCAATCATTTGGAGTCTTCCCTTTTGCGGCTAGATCTATCATGATCGCCGGACGGTGACTCCACCCCCTCTCCTGTGCTTGGTCCCGATCTTACTGTATCCCAGATAATCTGGGCTTTATGTAGAAGATCCCGAAATGTGTCATTTTAAGCATGACCCAAGACAGTGTTCAGTCACTATAGTGTCAATCTTACAGATCGGGTGTTATACAGAGGGTCCTGAAGTGTCCCCTTTGGTATGACCCGAAGCAGTGTCTAACTACTATAGTATTTAACTCATAATTAGAATATTATAAAGAAGGGGGCTTGAAATGTGCAGTTTTGGCATGACACCAAACAGTGTGGATTGCACCCTAGCATAAAGAGGGAGAGGGAAAGAAACTTAGTGATGGAGACATTTAAGAGTAAGGGCACAGTTCATCAGTCTCTTTGCCTTTCAGGCTGATGGGTGACACCCATAAATTCCTGAGGCTGTCAGATATGCTGAACCCCATACACTATCCCACATCACACAGTAATATACATCTAAATAACAGTGACTATATACAAGTGTTCAACCTAATATGTACAAAGGACTTGTAAGAGATGTCCCTAATTATATATTACATCCAAAATGAGAGTAATCACAAAAAAGCAGTAAATGAAAACCCCTCATTCAATCCTGCGGGAGAAAGGGTCTTTAATCTATAGATCCAGTACGACTCACGTTGACGCAACTTAGTGTCCCAATCACCTTTTCTTTGGGTCTGAGGGATATGCTCAATTCCCATAAACCTCAGTTTTTTAGAGGAATTTGAGTGATGTATTCTCAGGTGCCGGGATATGGGAGTTTCTAAGGGTCGCCTAACTGAGTTTACGTGTTCCCTGATCCGTAGTTTAAAGGGTCTAAATGTTTTGCCCACGTACTTGATGCCGCATGAACAGATGAGTAAATAAATCACCCCCTCTGTTCTACAGTTGAAAAATGACCGAATAGGGAACACCTCTGTATTATTGCTGTCACTGAATTCTTTGGAATTCCTTTCCATGAATTCACACGCACTACAGTGCCCGCATTTATACGACCCTTTCGGTAGATAGTTATGACGTTCCATTTTTCTGGGTGCCAGATGACTCTGTACCAAAGTGTCTCTGAAATTTCTCCCCCTCCTCGCTGTAACTGATGGAAAGGGGGTAATTACATGCTTCAGGTGTGGGTCAGATTTAAGGATCGGCCAATAGCGCTTGAGTGTATCCATCATGTAATCCCACCCAGCGTCAAATGTGGCGATACATCTAATCAGTTTCTTGTCTTCTACTGATTGTATCTTCTCATCAGTAAGAAGTGTATCCCTGTCAGTCTTAATGGCTCTAGCATAAGCTCTACGTAAGACCCTATTTGGGTACCCCTTGTCCTTAAAAGCCCGCCTTAGTTCCCAAGCTTTAGTCTTGAAGTCTTCCATAGATGAGCAGTTACGTCTCAATCGAAGGTACTGGCCGATTGGGATGCCAGCCTTGAGTGGTTTTGGGTGGTAACTAGTCCAATTAACTGAAGTGTTTTCAGTGTATTTAGTGTATTTTTTTACAATCTGCAATATTGCTGTTGATTTCTTTTATTGTGCGGTCCCTGATGAAGTTCCTGTGTTGAACGAAACGCGTTGGACCTATTGCTGCACTTTTATATTTTATCTTTATGGTGTTGTATCACCTTTTAAAGAGAATAAAATTACGAATATTTTCTACTACTACTCACCTGGAGTCCTGCGTCCCATTGGCTGCTCGACATTACCAAAGGATACCAGCATCCCCCCATATTTCCTGGGGAGGCACCTTGAATGCTCTTTTATCTCCACCATCTCGTGAGTGCATCCATTTAAGCGCACATTTTCACTGTATATACTGTATCACACTATTGTTTTTTTCTTTGTATGTTCCCCCCATAGACTGTACAGCCGTATCCCATTTCTGCTTGTGGTTCTATACATATATATGATCGTTTTGGGTGGATAACGATCTTGGGAGGCTACAGACTGATTGGAGTTAAGTAATTTGATATTTAACACTTAACAACGTAGTTGTTTTGTTTTAATAGTCATAGAAAGACTGTGCTGGGGAAGAGGAGTTGAGTGGGAGGGGCTGGCAGTAGCTGCAAATACTAGATCTGCAACTATTGCAACCAAAACTGTTATATACACCCAAAGAAATCAGGCAAATATTAATATAATATTTTTATGTAGAGGAGGGGTAGGCAACCTTCGGTACTCCAAATGTTGTGAATTACATTTCCCCTGAAGCTTTGCCAGCATTATAAAAATATAGCCAACAACAACTGGAGTGTTGAAGGCTGCCTACCTCTGTTGTATATGAACAGCATGCAACATGCCTGGACAACACAATAGTCAATGAAAGTAGTTGTTATTGATTTTATTTAGTGGGCTAGCTATTAATACGGGATTTAAGGACTATTTAAAGCAGCACTGTTTTCCACCACCCTTATAAGTGAGTATTTAATAAAGATAGAATCTTTAATGAAATATTCATTTTGAATTTCACTGAAATTCCAAACCAGTCAAGAAATATACAGAAACAAAGTAGGGACTACTTTGTCTCTGTATTTCTCCTCCTCCTAACTTTCTTAGACTCAGGGCAGAGTCCAAGTGTCAATCCCGACAGCCACCAGCAGTTATGGATCCTCCATAGATCTCAATGTAATACTCTTGCACATTGAGAGAGAGTGTACAGCAGCGACATCGGCTCCCTAGAGGACCCACCAGATTAAGATGGCCGTGCCCATGAGGGACAGGTTAAGGTAAGTAAATCTCACCCTTACCTGTCCCTCCTGGCCACCAGACACCAGCTTTGATGTCACTGTTAGGGGTCTTTGCAAATTCAGCAAAATCCCCAGACGTTGAGAGTGCTGCTTTAATATATGACTTCCACTAGATCAAAAGCTCAGATTCCATCTATATTGAATATTCCAGCTATATTTACTTCACTAGAAATAGTTTTCTCCATAGTAAAGGACTAAATTCGGTGCTTTCAGATGGGCGTTTGTGTCATGGGACAGCTACTAGAGGTGGATTTAACCCTGCAATCGATATAACCCTGCAATACAAACATCATAGATTCTATAAAACTGCAATGTTTTATATTGCAGGGTTAAGAGGACAGGGCCAACATACCCAGATCACTTCATTGAGGATGTAGTGGTCTGGGTCCCTTTAGAATACACAAAGCAACATTTATCTAATCCAGCAGACCTACCTCACACCCTTAAGTTTACATGAAAAGTGGGCTCCATGAGACCAGTCTACAGCTCCTGGCTCCTTATTTAGCCATTTTTCAGTTTCCTTTAGCGAACTGTCTGATGAGTCTAATAGGAAGATCTCCTTAAAGAAATCAGCCGCAATCATTAAATGACCGAAGGCTGGTGCAATGGTGAGATCAATCAGAGTTTCTCCTTTCACGGTACCTGGTGGAACACAATGGGAAAATGCAACTTCTCACGATACACATCAGATGTAAATAGTTCAATGTTCTCAAAGATCTATAGAGGATCTAGCAGTCTTGCAGTATCTCCCTTATACCTCCATTTTATGTACACATCCATATACAAGATTAAAAAAAACTAAGAAAGCCCCCTAGTGGAATCATTAATCAGGAACTGATTAACCAGACAGTGTCAGTGGAGGGCGAGAGCTTTAGATATGTATATCTCCCTTCCAACTCTCCTACAGGCATTATTAGGCAAGCTGACATGCCACCATGGGAAGTCCCCAAAAATCTCAATGTATCTTTCCTGGTAAAATATTTTACAAATAAATAAACATCTTTAACCCCTTAAGGACACATGACATGTGTGACATGTCATGATTCCCTTTTATTCCAGAAGTTTGTTCCTTAAGGGGTTAAAGGGACACCATAGTGCTAGGAAGTGCTAGTTCTCTTACGCCCCCCTCCCTTGTCATCCATCGCGGTGCACATGCGCATCCGTGGCGAGTGCATTAGGCCCTCCCCATATGAAAGCAATGCTTTCCCATGGAGGTTTTACTGATGCTGGATGTCCTCATGCAGAGCGTGGTGACATCCAGCATCAATTAGACCACCAAAGGTTGCCTAACAAGCAAGAAATGCCTCTAGTGGCCCATTGACAGCAACTAGGGGCAGTCTTAACCCTGAAATGTACTTATTGCAATGTCTCAGAAACTGCACTAATTAACATCGCGGGGTTAAGGGGACAGGGGCATTGCATCCAGACCATTTCAATGAGATTTCAAAGACCATACAAGTTACAGCGCCTCTTTAATACTGATGTAACTGACAAAAAAAAAATGATAAAAAGGAATTACATGAACATACCTGAGGACAATACCTCAAATATTTTTTGCAGTGGCATGTTCAACAGTTCCTCTTTGGAGTCTGTCTCATCATGACGGACATAGGTATCTATCAGTAGATGGTGATCAAACTCTTCATTGTGATAATGTTTATGGTCTACTCCTTCCATCTCTCGTTTTTTTTTATTTTCAGGAATCTATTTACTAGCGAAGTAGGAGAAAATATATGGCTAGTTATACACAAATATGTAACATCTCTTGTCAAAAATACTGATATTTTCTATATGTTCTGGTTCCAGTGTAGCTCTCTAAGTTTTCATTGGCTATTAAAGCCTTGCTGTTGTACGGTAATTAGGTTTTTTATTTCATCCCAGTTCAGTGTTTAGTGGATAGAGACTTGTCTGATTATTTATTGTATTACAACATAAGGACTGTATTACAACTTAATTATATATTAAAACATGTATAAAAATTGATGGGAGCACTAAAAAGGCATTCAAAAAAGGTTAAAAAAAATGGAAATAAACCACACTTTTAAACGATAAGAATGTAAACAGATAATACAATTAGATTAAAAATTCTTAATATTTATAAATAGGAACTATCACTCCTATCACTCTCAAGTGTTTCCAAACTGAGTTAGTTATATATAAATCAAAATGATGTTCATCTAACCAAAGTAATTAACAGACAAGATAAAAGCAACATTAAAATATAAATATATATTGCACATATTGGGAGGGGACAAGAGTAGCTGCCTCTTACTGGAAGAAAGTGAGCATATGCAGGCCATCTGCCCCTACTCACAAAAGCTGAGTTTTCCAATTAATAGGTGAATGGTGCTCTGCAGCCTCTGTATCCAGTCTCCCCTCGTGCAGCTCTGTCTTTTGCTGGAACGATTTAGACCAAAGTCAAATATGCAGCGGACTTCCTAGTGTCTGCCCACCATCTGACGTCACTCCGCACGTCTGCGCGTTTCGCCTACAACTTCGTCAGGATGTGAATTTGTACATTTTCTTCCAGCAAGAGGCAACTACTCTTATCCCCCCTCTCTATATGTGCAATATATATGTATATTTTACGGTATTTACATGCTATTGTCATGCCTTAATTATATTATCCCCTTACTTCCTGGTTCCACAGAGCCTAGCCACACCCCTTTATGACACGGTCTGCCTATTTAATCTGACTGCACCAGCTGATCAGGGCTGGATTATTGAACTACGTTCCTTACTCACAACCCGGCTACAACTTCGTTGTGAAAGCCTCTGCTACCAGACCGGACTGAAAGACTCTGCAAAGTTCCCTTCACCTCTCCTCATCCACGACTAAAGATTAAACACTCTTCATACGCCTCTGAGGAGATCTCGGGAACCAGTATTCTATGTGCCGGAAGCTAAGTAAAACCAATGTGATAAGCGTTGCATCTAAAAGCTGTTATTACCTGTCTGCAAAAGTCCTTCGGTAAAAACAATCCCGTTACAGCTAACTTCAACTCATACTTCATATCAGTTATCTGCATCAGTCTTGCTTCAGTTAAAGTATGGAACAGCTATTGTAATTACTTATCACCTAAACCGTTAACTCTACTAAGAGACTCCTTATTGATTCAGTGTCTGCAATTTACTATCGTTTACTAATTAAAGCTACAGTGCCTGTAACTGTGGACTTCAGTTACCATTTACTACTTAAAGCTACAGTGCCTGTAACTGTGGACTTCAGTTATCATTTACTACTTAAAGCTACAGTGCCTGTAACTGTGGACTTCAGTTACCATTTACTACTTAAAGCTACAGTACCTGTAAATTGGAATTCAAGTCTTTACCTTTTACTTCCTTTAATAAATATTCAAACTATACGAAATCTGCAGTTGTGTTCCTTCATAACAAATGTTTAGACGTGACAGAATAATCCAGCCATTGTAATGGATCCAGCAGATTTCGATTCTACTATAACTACGTTGAATCAAAGAGTTAATGCACTAGCCCAAAGTGTGCAAGACCTGCAAGTTACTAACGAAAGACTTCTCACTTATATCAGAGATTTACAAACTCATACTCCTCATACTACTCTGCACTCGGCTAGTGATTCTGCTGTGTGTAACCCTGAAAAGTTCTATGGAGATCGTTCCAGATACAGGGAGTTCCTCAACTCTTGCAAATTGTTAATTGCTTTGAAACCTCGATCCTACCCTACAGAAAGAACTAAAGTTTGTTTGGTTATTTCCTTTCTAAGAGGTGAACCTATGTCATGGGCTCATTCCTTTCTGGAAAACGATGACCCCATCTTAGATTCACTGGATGAATTTTTTGAAGCCATGTCTCTTCTCTATGAAGATCCTAACAAACAAGCTACAGCTGATTTAACAATCAGAACACTACAGCAAAGAAATAGACCCGTTGAAGATTACATTGCTGAATTCAAAAGATGGGCTATAGAAACGCAATGGAATGACATCACATTGCGCAACCAGTTTCGAATTGGTTTATCGGAAGCTGTAAAAGATGAATTATCTAGAACAGAACTCCCTACTAATTTGAACGCTCTAATTCGCCTATCAATCAGCATTGACAGAAGATTAAGAGAAAGAAAGGCCGAAAAGTCTCTTTTTCTTTCAAAAGACCGCAAACCTTTCACTCCCTCAAAAGCTCCAGAAAAGACTTCCTTAACAAGTGAACCTATGGAACTAGGGGCTCCAAAGCCTCCTGACAACCCATCTGAACCAATCGAACCTATGGAAATAGGGATAATAAGAAGTCCCCTCACTCCTGAAGAGAAAAATCGAAGACGTATGTTAAACCTCTGCATGTATTGTGCCTCTCAAGTTCATTCAGTCTCTGATTGTCCTTCATTGAAACGGACAAAAGGCAGAAGGCAGTCTCATGCCTCTTCCATCCTAAGTGTACTTCCCTCTACAGCAAATACTCAAATGTCCCCTATCGTTCTTGTATTACAGTGGGACAATAAAAGAATCATAACCAAGGCTGTTATCGATTCCGGTGCAAATGGAGTATTCATCGACTCAGCCTTTGTAACAAAGAATAAAATTCCTTGTGTTCGTAAAAGAACTTCTGTACCTGTTAAAGTGATTGACGGGTCCCTCATCTCATCGGGACCAATACTTCATGAATCCATCCCTCTAAAAGTAACCATCAATCATACTCATACGGAAAGTCTTATATTTGATGTCATCTCATCACCATTTTTTCCTATTATATTGGGGATCAACTGGTTAAGGAACCACAACCCTCAAATCTCATGGTTTCCCTTCTCTCTTGCATTTGATTCTGATTATTGCAAGAAAACATGCTTGCAACGTATTCCAATTCTTCAGTCTACGAAAGAACTAGCTAAAACCTCATGTTGTTCTGACACCGAACTGGAGTCTCCTCCTCCTACAATCATTGGTGAATTAAAGAGAAAGTTTACAACAGCTCCTATCCTTCAACTTCCAAATCCTTCATATCCTTATGTCCTTGAAACGGATGCTTCGGAATTTGCAATTGGAGCTGTCCTTTCTCAACACAAAACTCCTCAAGTACCTCCTTCGCCTAAAGTCATTGGAATCTTATCTTCTCTTATTGACGACATTAAAGGTCTCAGTAAAGATGCTCTTGAACTTACTAAATCAATGAAATTATCTAAGAAAAACGGTCTCTACTATTTCAAAGACCGGATTTACGTGCCTCCCTCCTTCAGGATTAAAATACTTGAATTAATTCATGATTCTCCTCTGGCAGGTCATCCAGATATGAAAAGGACCCTTGAATTGTCTAAAAGATACTGTTGGTGGCCTCGTCAAGACCAAACTATCGAATCTTATGTCAAATCTTGTTCTGTATGCCAAAGATCCAATCAATTGTCCTTGTTGAAGCCTCATCATCCTGACCCTTTCCAAAGAAATCTCACTACTTCTCCTGATCCCATATTGGTCCAGGGTGAAGAAGAATACGAGATTCAAAGTATACTGGATTCAAGGATCCATCGTGGCTCCTTACAATACCTCATCAGATGGAAAGGATATGGAGTTGATGAAGATACATGGGAAAACTCCTCTGACGTTCATGCTGACAAATTAGTTTCCAAGTTTCACAAACGTTACCCTTCTAAGCCAAGTCAATAGCACCCAGAGGTTGCTCATTAAGGAGGGGATACTGTCATGCCTTAATTATATTATCCCCTTACTTCCTGGTTCCACGGAGCCTAGCCACACCCCTTTATGACACGGTCTGCCTATTTAATCTGACTGCACCAGCTGATCAGGGCTGGATTATTGAACTACGTTCCTTACTCACAACCCGGCTACAACTTCGTTGTGAAAGCCTCTGCTACCAGACCGGACTGAAAGACTCTGCAAAGTTCCCTTCACCTCTCCTCATCCACGACTAAAGATTAAACACTCTTCATACGCCTCTGAGGAGATCTCGGAAACCAGTATTCTATGTGCCGGAAGCTAAGTAAAACCAATGTGATAAGCGTTGCATCTAAAAGCTGTTATTACCTGTCTGCAAAAGTCCTTCGGTAAAAACAATCCCGTTACAGCTAACTTCAACTCATACTTCATATCAGTTATCTGCATCAGTCTTGCTTCAGTTAAAGTATGGAACAGCTATTGTAATTACTTATCACCTAAACCGTTAACTCTACTAAGAGACTCCTTATTGATTCAGTGTCTGCAATTTACTATCGTTTACTAATTAAAGCTACAGTGCCTGTAACTGTGGACTTCAGTTACCATTTACTACTTAAAGCTACAGTGCCTGTAACTGTGGACTTCAGTTATCATTTACTACTTAAAGCTACAGTGCCTGTAACTGTGGACTTCAGTTACCATTTACTACTTAAAGCTACAGTACCTGTAAATTGGAATTAAAGTCTTTACCTTTTACTTCCTTTAATAAATATTCAAACTATACGAAATCTGCAGTTGTGTTCCTTCATAACAAATGTTTAGACGTGACAGCTATATATTTAGCAGGAATATTTTTTTTTCTTTTTCTCCACATATCTATGGAACGCTTCAACCTGGAGTAAAGATATTCACATAAATATTTGAATCTTTATATTTAATTACTGCTAATGTAATTACTCCTGGGCATTAGCAATAACTATAGTACCACATCAGCCCCAATACATACGATAAAAAACAAATATAAAAAAGTTACTTGCCCACTACCCAAAATCCCTATGCACATTTAAATAACTGGAGGTTTTTAGTGCCACTCCAATGGCCATTAACGTGCAAGCTCACTTGCCACATCATGGCAAACCTCCAGGTGAGTCAAACACCAACAACTTACCTTGTTTCTTTAAGCTGATATGCAATATCTCTAATGAGACAGAAAGGGGTATTTTTCTAAACCCCTACATACTTATTAACCCTTAATAGGAACCCCATGGGGTGAGTGGCAGCAAGCTGGTGAGCACCAATTACTGTTAAACCTGAGCATTCCGTAAGAGTGTGAGTGTATTGTATTGTATTGTATTGTATTGTATTGTATTAATGTCACTTACCTGACTTTAACCTCGTTCCTCCTCTGTCTCAGTCTTGTCTGTGGTATCCAGCTCTGGAAATTGCTGCTTATATAATCTTCAGTGTCCAACAAGAATCTATAAGTACACGCCTTCCAGTGGGTAGGTTGGATTACTAATTGCTTAACCCCTTAAGGACCAAACTTCTGGAATAAAAGGGAATTATGACATGTCACACATGTCATGTGTCCTTAAGGGGTTAAGGACACATGATGGACATTCAGAATCTTGCTGACCTTTTCATTCTGAAGCTGTCCTTAAGAGTTTAAAATAAATTCATGTGGCTATTTCGACTATAATTTTTGCATTTTGCATTTATTTTATAATTTTTTTTATAATAAAATTTTGCGCGTGGATTTAAGGTGGTAGGTTCTCTTAGTATCTTGACTAGCACCTTGACTTTTATTTACTATATTTATATTTGTATTTTGTTTTACCTCAAATAAACTTACTTCACCATAAAAGCCCCCTTTTTTGTTTGTCTAAATAGGGACACAAGAATCCACTAAGGACATTTCTTCTCAACCGATTGTTTATACAGTTTTATGTGTGTAGTTGGGTCCATATATACTTTTTATTTATTTTGAGTTTATATATAGATTTAATGCTATAAACTGTATTTTTTTCGGAATTGCAAACTATTAGTAGCATCTATTGCATTATTAGGAGTGCGGTCTTAGAGAGTTTATATTGGTATTTTTTTGATGTTTTTTTAAGTAATTTTATACCGGTTTAGGCTCACTCTGTATATATTCTCTTAGTATCTGCCTTGCAATTTCTGCTACTTTTTAAAAGTTAAAAATTATTATATACTCAAAATTACGATCTATTTTAACTATTTAGTCCTTAGTCCTCCTGCCACCTTTGATTTCCTCTCTGGCACAATTGAGATCCCGTGCAGTAAATCAATCATTGTTGCAGGAATCTACTGCCCACCTAGTTCCCCTGTGCATTCCCTTTCTGACATAGCCCACCTCCTTAGTGAAACCATTGCTCAAAACCCTAAAAGTGAACTGTTGGTCTTTGGAGATTTCAATATTGATTGGCTGAATCCTAAAAATAATAGTTCTTGCTCGCTGTTTAAGACTTTGCAGCTAACGCAATTAATCTCCTCCCCAACTCGCATAAACATTAAAAGCCTTAACCATACCCTGCTAGATTGGATTCTCTCCACTTCTCCTGATATAATCCAGGAGGCCGGTGTTCTCCCAAACACTTTCAGTGATCACTGTTTAGTGTACTGTGTGCGCAAAATAAAGGCTATTAAATCCTCTCCCAAGGTTAAAATAACTAGGTCCTTCAAAAAATTGAATCTTGAATCCTTTCTAAAGGACATCAAGAACCTCCTATGGCACAGATTAAACATTATCCCAGATCAAGACTGTGCTGTTGAATTCTTTCAGTCTGAACTCCTACAAATTTGGAATCTGCATGCCCCGCTGCGTAAGGTGAGGGTAAAAGGAGCACATATGAACTGGATCACTGCTGACCTCATCCAAATGTACCAGTTTCTGGATTATTTGTGGTCAAAGTTTAAGCGTACTGGCTCTATGAATGATCACTGTGCGTATAGACAATGGCAAAACAAACAAAATTGGCCAAGGCCCAATATTTCTATGACAATCTGAACAATAACATCTCAAACCCTAGAAACTTTTGGAAAGTCATAAATAAACTACAAACTCCCCCAATCCACTCCCAACCCTCCACTGTCAAAGTGGATAACCAAACCCTGCAACTTCCCTTAGATGTAGCAAATGCCTTTAACAATTATTTTGTCGGATGCTCTACTGCCATGATTGCCAAGCTAATAAATGGCACACATCCTGAAACTACAAATGTGGATCAGGTCTCACTAAATTTGCAAACGCCCAATATAGACAAGTTCATTTTTAGACCTGTACCTGTTAGTGTCATTGAAAAACATCTTAATAATCTAAAAATGAAAAACCAGTCCGGACCTGACCAAATCCGCGCAATGCTGTTGAAGCTCAGTGCGCCGGCAATTGCTAAACCCGTCGCAACTCTAATTAATGAATCCTTGGTGTCTGGATACTTACCCAAACTTTGGAAGACTGCAAGAGTAGTGCCTATCCATAAAAGTGGTGAAACTACTTTGGTTTCTAACTATCACCCTATATCATTGCTCCCGGTAATGTCAAAAATCTTAGAAAAATGTGTCCATACGTAACTATGTGAGTATTACCAACAATCAAACTATCTGACCCCTGATCAATCGGGCTTTCGCCAGAATCACTCAACTACAACTGCCCTCTTAAAAGTTTGCAATGACATCCAAACTGGCATGGAACAAGGAGACCTAACTGGAGCTATTTTCCTTGATTTTGCAAAGGCCTTTGACACAGTAGACCACGAAATTCTACTGCACAAACTCAAAAACTCAGGTATTGGTGATCATTCGCTAAACTGGTTTCGATCGTATGTATCAGAACGCTCGCAATATGTGTCCATTTCTGACAGCGACTCCCTCCCTCTCCCAGTCACGTGTGGTGTTCCCCAAGGTTCCATTCTCGGCCCCCTACTATTTTCATTATTTATAAATGATCTGCCTAATGTCTGCAAATCCTCAAATGTACACATGTACGCAGATGACAGTAATCTATGCGAGCAATTCCGATCTACCGCAGCTTGAGGCTGTGCTCCAAGACCAGTTTACAGAGGTAGAAAAGTGGATCGCAAAAAACAAACTGTTCCTGAACACTGACAAAACTGTCACAATGATCTTTGGAACAGTACCAAAATTACACAAATTACACAATTCCCACCTATCCATCAAAACAATTTCAAATGGCACACTGACCGCAGTCCACTCTTTCAAATACTATTTGATAATAATGTTAGACCCCAATCTATCTTTTGGCCTGCACATAGAAAAGCTTGCATCTAAACTTTATCCAAAACTTGGTTCCCTGTACAGAAACAAATCCTGCCTAAGCCCTTCAGTAAAGGAAAAGATTGTACAGCAAATGCTGATGCCAATCATTGATTATGGGGATGTAGTATATGCATCTGCATCACAAACCATCCTAATAAACGTAATACATTGTATAACTCGTTCTGCCGATTTGTGCTACAATGTAATTACAGGACCCACCATTGTGACATGGTAAAAAAACTAAACTGGCTGTCGCTGGAATCCAGACGCACCCTTCATCTTTCCAGCCTTGTGTTTAAGAGCTTTTCTGGGAAACTCCCACCCTACCTGAACGCAATGCTTTCCCTGGCTGTTCCCACTTCCTACAACCTCCGATCCAGTACCAACACTTTACTTAGTCTACCTCAATATAAAAAGAAAGCAGCCCAATCCTCCTTCTCCTACAGAGCACCGCATTTGTGGAACGACCTTCCGCACAAATCAAAATCTTCCCCAAGCCTTAAGTACTTTAAGAGATCCCTCTCTACATACCTCAAAACAGAATGTACCTGTCGTGATTGATTATATATTTCCTACCTGTTCTATGTTAAATTTTGTATATATTGTGCATTAATATTGTATTTGTATTTTATTGTACACTAACTGTAACAATGCAATGATTTTTGGACCCAGGACATACTTGAAAACGAGAGAAATCTCAATTTATCTTTCCTGGTAAAATATTTTATAAATAAATAATTTAGAAGGGAAAACGTGTGCCGATGCCTTAATAGCCATGTTTTATAACAGCAAACAAATGCCTAATGTAGAAACATAAGGCGGTTATGGTGAAGTAGAAATGAATCAGTCAAACTGTATTAGGGAAATAAAGTCAATGTCCCTCAAGCCATTCGGGAACAATTGTTGCAGTGTGGCAGGGTGCATTATCCTGCTGAAAGAGGCCACTGCTATCAGGGAACACCATTGCCGTGAAAGTGTGTACGTGATCTGCAACAATCTCAAGGTAGGTGGTACATGTCAAAGTAGCATCTACATTATTGCACCCTCTGAAATGATGCCGGGAGTTAAGATATGATGTCATTCCACCAGCATTCCCGGCATCACTACAGAGGGTGCGCAAGGGAGCATAAATTGATGAAATTGAAAATCCATTCCACACTGAACCCCAGGGAGAAAATCCCCACTGGACCTCTAGGAGACAATCGACACTGGACCCCAGGGAGAAAATTCCCACTAGACCTTAGGGAAAAAATTCCAACTGGATCCCATGGAGAAAATCCCCACTTGACACCAGAGAGAAGTTTTTCCACTGGACTCATTGGAGAAGATCCCACTGGAGCCCAGAGAAAAGAGGCGGGATGGACCTTAAAAATAAAATAAAACAGCAAGAAATAAAATTAATATCAGTGTGTGCAACAATGTGTAAATGCGTGAGTGAGTGTGTCCGTCAGTGAGTGTGTCTGCCAGTGAGTGTCTCAAATCAGTGAGATTGTGTGTCTGTCAGTGAGTGTGTCTGTCAGTGAGTGTCTCAAATCAGTGAGATTGTGTGTCTGTCAGTGAGTGTGTCTGTCAGTGAGTGTCTCAAATCAGTGAGATATTGTGTGTGTGTCTGTCGGTGAGTGTGTGTCACGGTAATATACCCCAACACGCAGGAATAGTTCACAGTCAAGAGACAAGAAACAGTGTTCGTCTTACCGGACCTTAGAATGGCCGGACTAGGACGAGAGAAAGACAGAGTCAGAACAAGCCGAGGTCAAGGGAACTGAGAGACAGCGTAACGTAGAACAAGCCGAGGACTGGTACACAGAGGACAAAACAGCGGATAAGCAAGCAAGGATAAGGAGAGAGCGGAGTCAGGAACAAAGCCAAGGTCAAGCCCCAAAAAACCAACTGAACGATACAAGCACTAAAGGGAACTGGACAGAAACCACGATAGGGCAAGGAACTAAGGGAAAAGGGTAAGTATAAGTAGCCTTCAAACTAATGTGATTGGCTCCTGTCACTTCCACTCCCCCAACAGGTAAGTGTATGGGGTGATTGGCATGACAGGAGCCAATGGGAGCCTTTTTGCAATTTAGGCTCCCACTGTCTCTTTAAGAGCGCGCCCGAGATTCGCGGCGCGCTCTTAGCTGCAGGCGGGACACGTGACCGCTTCTCGCGGTCACTGCCCGCCTTCCTGTCAGAACAGTCGGACGAGCCGCGCGCGGCTCGTGCAGCCGCAGGACCGCGCGCGGCTTGAAGAGAGGACCGCGTCCGGCCCCCGGATAAGGTAAGTACCGCTACAGTACCCCCCCCTGAGGACACGCCCTCCGGGCGGGCAGGACCAGGCCTGGCAGGAAAACGCGAATGGAAAGAACGTACAAGGCGGGGAGCATGAACAGCGTCCGCAGAAATCCAACTGCGCTCCTCAGGCCCATAACCCTTCCAATGTACCAAGTACTGAAGCCGACCCCTAAGAAAACGAGAGTCAATAACAGCAGATACTTCGAACTCCTCATGACCCTCCACAGAGACAGGAGGGGGAGGGGGAGTATGCCGGGTATAGCGGTTGTGTACGTAAGGCTTCAACAAAGAGGTGTGAAATACATTGGGTATACGCAGATTCTTAGGCAGACCCAAGGCATAAGAAACGGGATTAACCTTATGTATAATGCGATAAGGACCAATGAAGCGGGGAGCCAATTTCATAGAAGGCACCCGGAGGCGAATATTCCGTGTGGAAAGCAAAACCCTGTCCCCCACAACATAGGAAGGAGCCGCTCTGCGATGCTTGTCAGCCTGAGCCTTCTGGCGGGCAGCAGAGTCCACCAAAGAACGCTGAACCTGCTCCCAAGTATTACGCAAACCAGCCAAATGCTCATCCAGAACTGGCATGCCCTGAGAGGAGAATGCAGCCGGAAGAACAACGGGATGCTGGCCATAGACAACGTAAAAAGGGCTTTTGCCGGAAGAATCATGAGTGGCATTATTCCGAGCAAATTCAGCCCAAGGAAGCAGGTCAGACCAATTGTCCTGATGGTGAGACACAAAACAACGGAGGTACTGCTCTAGAGACTGGTTGGCACGTTCAGCAGCTCCATTAGACTGGGGATGGTAAGCGGAAGAAAATGAGAGGGAAATACCCATCTCCGAACAAAAGGCTTTCCAGAACCTGGAAATAAATTGGCTACCCCTATCGGATACAATAGATAAGGGAATACCATGTAATCGAAACACTTCTCTAGCGAAGATAAGAGCCAATTCCTTGGAAGTGGGCAACTTGCGAAGAGACACAGAGTGAGCCATTTTGGAAAACCGATCTACTATCATTAGGATGACTGTGTTACCATTCGAAGGGGGTAATTCAACAATAAAATCCATTGATAGATTAGACCAAGGTCTCTCGGGAACGGGCAATGGATGCAACAGCCCACAAGGAACTCTACGAGAGGTTTTCATACATGCACAAGTAGTACAAGCACTTATATAGTCAGTAACATCCTTACGTAAGGTATCCCACCAGAAATACCGAGAAACGGCTGACACTGTTTTGGAAATACCAGGATGTCCAGCAGTCTTAGTATCGTGATAAAGTGACAGAATATCCCGTCTCTCGGGAATGTCAACGAACAATTTATCATTAGGCCTCTCGCTGGGTGCCATGCCTTGTTTCGCTTGTATGGCCTGCAAGAGGGACGAGGAAATAGACAATATAGTAGTTGCTATTATCCTGTCTGGGGGAATGACAGGAGTGACATCAATCTCCTGTTTGTCAATAGTCTCGAATTGTCTGGACAGAGCGTCCGCTTTAGTGTTCCGGTCACCTGGCCTATAGGTGATTATATAATTAAAATGAGACAAGAACAGTGACCACCTAGCCTGCCTTGAAGACAATCTTTTAGCTTCGCTAAGGTAGGATAGGTTCTTATGATCTGTAAATATGAGAATAGGATCCTTAGTTCCTTCTAGCAAATGTCTCCATTCTTTGAGTGCTAAAATGATAGCAAGGAGTTCGCGATTACCCACATCATAATTCCTCTCTGCCTTGGACATTTGTTTAGAAAAGAAGCCACAAGGATGCAATGGCTTGTCAGGAGACTCTCTTTGGGATAAGACAGCACCTACCCCTATATCGGAAGCATCAACCTCAAGTATATATGGCAATGAGGCAGGGGAGGGCTGGCAGCCTTAGGCCTGGGGGGCAAAACCAGTCAAGTGGCCCATTGCGCCACCCCCCCATGTGACATCACAATGCCCCACCCATATGATCTGCCATATGAACTAACGCCAGTGCTGCACACAGTGTGTGTTTACATTAAAAAGCCTGCAGGGACCAGCTATAGACACCAGAACCACTTCATTAAGCTATAGTGTCCCTTTAATGTGAGGTAAATTATAGATTAGTGTCACTAATAATATACTAGATTGCCTACTTACAATTGGATGAGGATGATGATGGGCTGCAGTTTGGCTCCACTGGTCTGGTGTAGAACAGGACCTCTGGAGGCTGTTTGCAACTGTGGTCACAAAATTCAACGTTCTAGGAGAATTGGAAGCAGCTCCATTTTTTGGGGGCCTCTTACACAGCTCAAGGTCTGGGCTCCAGTGCCTGATGGTGAGTATGCCCATAAGGCCCACTCATAAGTCCACTTATATGTTCCACCCACCCATGAGCTCGCTCACAGGGAGTGGAGTGTGTAGGGGATGTGTTATGTGTTATCTAATATGTGTGCTTATGGTATGTAGTGTATAGGGATACCAGTTTGTGCAGGTGATGCAGTGTGTTTGTGTGTAGTGGAACAGTGTGTATTTGTGTATAAGGGATGTATTATGTGTTTCTGGTTGTGTGTGAGGGATGCATTGTGTGAATCTGTGTTTGTATGCATAAGGGATGCAAGGTGTGTGTCTGTATGTGTGTGCATTGAGTGTAAGAGATGCATTGTGTTTCTGTGTGTATGTAAGAAAAACAGTGTGTGTGTTTGCATGTGTGTGTAAGGGTTTGCAGTGTATGTTTCTGTGTATGTGTGCAAATGATGCATTGTCTTTGTGTGTAAGGGTTGCATTGTGTGTGTGTGTAATGGATGCATTGTGTGTTTCTCTGTGTGTAAGGGAAGCCTGTTCTGTTTCTGTGTATGTATAGGGATGCATTGTGTGTTTCTGTGTATGTATCGGGATGCATTGTGTGTTTCTGTGTATGTATAGGGATGCATTGTGTGTGTGTGTGTGCGCGCGTAGTGTTAAAGAGCTCCCTGTCTTGCCCCCTGTCCTATAGAGCTGTCCCTTCTGTCCCTTAGAGCTCTCCCCTGCCCCTTAGTGGTCTCTCCTCTCCCCCACCCTCCCCTAGCGGTCTCTTCTCACACTCACCCACCCTCCCTGTGCTCTTCTCATCCCCCCTCCACCCTCCCTGTGTTCTTCTCACTCCTCCCTCTGTGTGTTTTCACCCCCCCCTGTGTTCTTCTTACCATCCCTCCTCCCTGTGTTCTTCTTACTCCCCCCCTTGTTCTTCTTACCCCCTTCTTCTTATTACTCCCTTCTTCTTCTTCTTACCCCTTCCTTCTTCTTCTTACCCCCCTTCTTCTTCTTACCCCCTTCTTCTTTTTACTCCCCCCTCTTCTTCTTACTCCCCCCTCTTCTTCTTACTCCCCCTTCTTCTTCTTACCCCCTCTTCTAATTACTCCCCACTCTTGTTCTTACTCCCCCCTTCTTCTTCTTACCCCCCTCTTTTTCTTATCTCCCCTTCTTCTTACTCCCCCCTCTTCTTACTCCCTCTCTTCCCTCTTCTTACTCCCCCCGCCCCTCTTACTCCCCCCTCCCCTCTTCTTACTCCCCCCTCCCCTCTTCTTACTCCCCCCTCCCCTCTTCTTACTCCCCCTCCCCTCTTCTTACTCCCCCTCCCCTCTTCTTACTCCCCCCTTCTTCTTACTCTCCCCCCCTCCTTCCCCTCCCCTCTTCTTACTCTCCCCCCCTCCCTCCCCTCTTCTTACTCTCCCCCCTCCCTCCCCTCTTCTTACTCTCCCCCCCTCCCTCCCCTCTTCTTACTCTCCCCCCCTCCCTCCCCTCTTCTTACTCTCCCCCCCCCTCCCTCCCCTCTTCTTACTCCCCCCCTCCCTCCCCTCTTCTTACTCCCCCCCCTCCCTCCCCTCTTCTTACTCTCCCCCCCTCCCTCCCCTCTTCTTACTCTCCCCCCCTCCCTCCCCTCTTCTTACTCTCCCCCCTCCCTCCCCTCTTCTTACTCCCCCCCCTCCCTCCCCTCTTCTTACTCTCCCCCCCTCCCTCCCCTCTTCTTACTCTCCCCCCCTCCCTCCCCTCTTCTTACTCTCCCCCTCCCTCCCCTCTTCTTACTCTCCCCCCCTCCCTCCCTCCCCTCTTCTTACTCTCCCCTCCCTCCCCTCTTCATACTCTCCCCCCCTCCCTCCCCTCTTCTTACTCTCCCCCCCTCCCTCCCCTCTTCTTACTCTCCCCCCCTCCCTCCCCTCTTCTTACTCTCCCCCCCTCCCTCCCCTCTTCTTACTCTCCCCCCCCTCCCCTCGTCTTACTCTCCCCCTCCCTCCCCTCCCCTCTTTTTACTCTCCCCCCCTCCCCTCTTTTTACTCTCCCCCCTCCCCTCTTTTTACTCTCCCCCCCCCCCCTTCTTCTTACCCCCTCCCCTGTAGGTGGCCGAGCTGCACTCCGGTCCGCGGTCCCGGCCGGAGTGATAGGAAGGTGCTCAGTGTGCACCTTCCTGTCAGTCCGGCCGGGTACAGGAAACAGAAACTCCTGTTCCGCGCGGAACAGGAGTTTCTGTTTCCTGTACCCGGCCGGACTGACAGGAAGTGCACACTCAGTGTGCACCTTCCCATCACTCCGGCCGGGACCGCGGACCGGAGTGCAGCTCGGCCACCTACAGGGGAGGGGAGGGAGGGAAAAGCTGCTGCAGCCGTCTGAGCGCTCTTTACAGAGCGCTCGGCGGCTGCAGCATTTAAAGGGCCGGCCCGCCGCGGCCGGTCCTAAAAGAATTTCGGGCGGCCTGGGGGGCAATTGCCTCCCTGCCCCCCGGCCCAGCCCGCCCCTGCAATGAGGGGACAGGATGCTGTAAAATAGGGGCAGAGGCGAACGTAGTCTTAAGAAAGTCAAAAGCCTGAAGTGCCTCAGTAGACCAGACACGTGTATTGCCATCCTTTTTAGTCATACGAGTTATAGGCGCTACTATAGACGAAAAACCTTTGATAAAACGTCTATAATAATTAGAGAACCCCAGAAAACGCTGGATGGCTTTCAGACCTTGCGGCAGAGGCCATTCTATGACTGCAGCGAGCTTCTGGGGATCCATCCGAAAACCCTCGGCGGAAATCAAATACCCTAAAAACTGGACCTCGGACTGGTCGAATAGACATTTTTCTAATTTGCAATAAAGACCATTAGCAAGAAGGGTCTTCAGAACTGTTGTAACATGTCTGTGATGAGCGTGAATGTCTGTAGAATATATTAAAATGTCATCCAAGTACACAATAACAAATGAGTGAATAAAATCCCTTAAGACATCATTAATAAATTCTTGGAACACTGCTGGGGCATTGCAAAGCCCAAATGGCATGACGGTATACTCATAATGACCTGACCGAGTGTTAAAGGCTGTCTTCCATTCGTGGTCCTTTTTAATACGTATCAAATTGTATGCTCCTCTAAGATCTAATTTGGTGAATACCGTAGCATGTTTGAGCCTGTCAAACAATTCTGTTATTAGAGGTATAGGGTAAGCATTTTTGATGGTGATCTTGTTAAGACCTCTATAATCAATGCAAGGTCTTAAATCACCTTCTTTCTTTGATACAAAGAAGAACCCCGCTCCAGCCGGAGAAGAGGATCTTCTAATAAATCCCTTGTCTAATGACTCTTTAATGTACTCCTCCATGACACGGTTTTCTTGAACCGATAGGGGGTACACCCTGCCCTTAGGAGGTATAGTACCAGGCAACAAATCAATAGCACAATCGTAGGGTCTGTGAGGCGGTAATTTGTCAGCCTCTCTTTTATCAAAGACAGTCTTTAAAGTTAAATACTGAGAGGGTATAGTCGTAGATAAAGGAGGAACAGTAGGAACGTTAATAGAATTCACAGGCGTGACTTCAATAGTACATGACTCATGGCAGGCTTCACTCCATGATTTTATCTGCCCTGTCTCCCAGTCAAAAATGGGATTGTGGGCACGTAACCATGGATACCCTAACACCAACTGTGAAGAGGGAGAGGTGATGACCTGGAACCGAATGGTTTCATAGTGTAGAACCCCTGTGTACATGTGTAGCGGTGCAGTCTCGTGAGTAACAACAGGAGATATCAATGGTCTACCATCTATGGCCTCAACGGCCAAGGGTATCTCCTTCTCTCTGATGGGAATATTGTTTCTCTTTACAAAACCAGAGTCTATAAAGTTCTCGGCTGCCCCAGAATCAACCAGGGCGTCTATGTTTTCAACTATACAACTCTCTCCCATATGTAAAGAAACAGGGAGAAGCAGTCGGTTAGGAGGCAATGTAGGAGACTTAGAAATCACACCCAAGGCCAGTCCCCTATAAGGTCTTAGGTGCGAGAGTTTTCCGGGAGCAGAGGACACTCCTTTACCATATGGTCTCTCTTACCACAATATAGGCAGAGTCCCTCCCTTCTCCTATGTAATTTCTCAGTATCTGAGAGTTTGGCAACCCCTAATTGCATAGGTTCCTCTTCAGGTACTTTAACACTCTCCGGTATATTAACTCTGGGTTGAATAGGTGTAACAAAACGTCTATTCCTGTTCTTAGTATAGAGCCTGTCACGAATCCTATTATCTATATCGATGAGGTAGTCAATAAGGTCCTCTAAGGCAATAGGAAGCTCCTTAGCTGCTACCTCATCCAATATAGAGTCTGATAAACCTTCCATGAAGGCCGTAGTTAACCCATTATTGGTCCAATCGACCTGTGAGGCAAGGGTACGAAACTGTATAGCGTAATCAGCCACAGACCTAGAACCCTGTTTAACCCTCATTAATGCTCTAGCGGCATTCTTAGACCTTTTCATAGTATCAAAAATTCTGCGAAAAGCTGTTAGGAAACTGTGAAAGTTATGCACCATAGGTCCATTAGCCTCCCAAATAGGGTTTGCCCATTCAAGTGCTTTGTCGGTAAGTTGGTGCATAAAGAACCCAACTTTAGACCTCTCTGTGGGAAATGAACGTGGATACATTTCAAAATGAAACTCTATTTGGTTAATGAACCCTCTGCATGTCTTAGAATCCCCTCCATACCTAGGAGGAGGCGTTAAATGTGCTGTAGCGTTAGGCATAGTCGATACTTCAGGAAGCAGGGGTGCAGGAGGGTTAGGTGCGGTTGCTGGAATGGTTCTAGCTAAGAGCGTCTGGAGAGCCTGAGCTATTTGATCCATACGGTGATCCTGCTCTACAAATCTAGCCTCATGGGTCGCCATCTGTTGAGCTAAATCTGCGGGGTCCATGGCCCTATCGTAATGTCACGAGTATATACCCCAACACGCAGGAATAGTTCACAGTCAAGAGACAAGAAACAGTGTTCGTCTTACCGGACCTTAGAATGGCCGGACTAGGACGAGAGAAAGACAGAGTCAGAACAAGCCGAGGTCAAGGGAACTGAGAGACAGCGTAACGTAGAACAAGCCGAGGACTGGTACACAGAGGACAAAACAGCGGATAAGCAAGCAAGGATAAGGAGAGAGCGGAGTCAGGAACAAAGCCAAGGTCAAGCACCAAAAAACCAACTGAACGATACAAGCACTAAAGGGAACTGGACAGAAACCACGATAGGGCAAGGAACTAAGGGAAAAGGGTAAGTATAAGTAGCCTTCAAACTAATGTGATTGGCTCCTGTCACTTCCACTCCCCCAACAGGTAAGTGTATGGGGTGATTGGCATGACAGGAGCCAATGGGAGCCTTTTTGCAATTTAGGCTCCCACTGTCTCTTTAAGAGCGCGCCCGAGATTCGCGGCGCGCTCTTAGCTGCAGGCGGGACACGTGACCGCTTCTCGCGGTCACTGCCCGCCTTCCTGTCAGAACAGTCGGACGAGCCGCGCGCGGCTCGTGCAGCCGCAGGACCGCGCGCGGCTTGAAGAGAGGACCGCGTCCGGCCCCCGGATAAGGTAAGTACCGCTACAGTGTGTCTGTTAGTGAGATTGTGTGTCTGTCAGTGAGTGTCTCAAATCAGTGCGATTGTTTATCTGTCATTAAGATTGTGTGTCTGTCAGTGAGTGTCTCAAATCAGTGAGATTGTGTGTCTGTCTGTCAGTGAGTGTGTCTGTTAGTGAGATTGTGTGTCTGTCAGTGAGTGTGTGTCTGTCATTAAGATTGTGTGTCTGTCAGAGAGTGTCTCAAATCAGTGAGATTGTGTGTCTGTCAGTGAGTGTGTCTGTCAGTGAGTGTCTCAAATCAGTGAGATTGTGTGCCTGTCATTAATATTGTGTGTGTCAGTGAGATTCTGTGTCTGTCATTTAGATTGTGTGTCTATCAGTGAGTGTGTCTGTCAGTGACTGTGTCTGTCAGTGAGTGTCTCAAATCAGTAAGATTGTGTGTCTGTCAGTGAGTGTGTGTCTGTCATTGAGATTGTGTGTCTGTCAGTGAGTGTGTCTGTGTGTTTAAGAAGCTCTAATGTGTATATCACCATTTATTGGGCAAAGAGCTCCATTTGAAAAATCTACGGGTGACATTTCTCCATATAATGTTTACTATTGGTGTCTGCTAAATTGGGTTGTTTGTTTCTCTTGTGTGCTTGAAACATATCCCATCGTATTAAGATAATTATTTTATTTTAAAGAAGCATTATTGTATATATCACCACTTATTGAGCAAAGAGCTCCTTCTGCAAATTCCATGGTGACATGACATCTCTCCTCCACTCCATGTAATGTTTGCTATAATTGTGTCAGCTGGATTTGATTGATGTGTACGAAGCATTTATTATGTATATATCACCATTTATTGGACTACATTCACTGTTTCGGCCCAAGTTGGGCAATTAACACGCTTGACCAAATACAGTCAACAAGCCGCCAATATTATCTTTTGGCTGAATGAAAGGTCACATTGTTTTATAAATTAAATTCCTATTTACTGCGGTGAAGGTGGGGATGAAGCTTTGTGGCAAAATAGATCGGCCACAAGCTGGAAAATGTTTCTAGAAAACTTTTAATTGTGTGTAACCTTGTCTGCGCAATTGGCCCTGTTGTTTTCTATGGACCATCTGACAGACCAAAATGGGCATTAGCAGAGAGGCTGTCTGTCTGAATGGCTGATACCACAGTAATGCTGTTATGTAACTACAACTACTACATTGTCACATAGTAATACTGTAATGTATGTAGTGTTATAAACCATGAGAGAGAGAGACTGCGCTGCACCAAAATTATCCAGAAACGATTTTGGTTTAGATTTGCACAAACATTCAGTATGCACAAAATTTTGGACCGGGAAAATATTTTGCACAAGAGAAAATTTCTGCGCACACCAGAAAAATTAGAGGTAATATTGCTTTCATCTCCTACAGCCTCTTATCTGTCAAACAGGGCTTGTCCATTAGGCCTGCCTTTAGGCACCTGTCCTCTAGGGGGCACCTGTTTTCAGCACTTATAATGTTCTTTTTTGGACCTTAAGTGACCTGATGGGGAGAGATTAGTGCCAGGAGCCTGGGCAAGCGTCCTTGTAGTCCAGTCAGCCCCTTACAGCAGACAGCCGAGTTGCAGGAACGGTTAAGCAGGGTGTAAATCTCAATCCTTTCCCAGCTCCTCCATTGTCTGTGTGTGAGGCTGGGCAAACAGTTGAAGAGATTATTTACTATCTGCCCACTAAAAGCCTCTTACATAAGAAATGCCTTGCAGGAGGAGCAGGAACTGCACTGATTGGTGCATACTATTTAACAGCCACTGCAGCTTATCAATCAATCATAGGAGGGTGACTGGACTACAAAAGACATGGGTGAGTGAGTACTTCAAATTGCCATAAACACCCAGTTTATCTAATTCTCTCATTTAAACCCTAAATTTAACCCAAAACCTAAACAAACCCTTTCCTCAGTCCCACATTTAAGCGCGAAAGGTCTAGATATGAAATCTTCAAAAAACTAAACACCCCCTGTACCAAATACCAAATTTAACCCAAGTCTATGCCTAAACCCAATAACCTTAAACACCCCTTAACCCCTCTCTAACCTTAAGTCCTCTTAACTCTAATCCCTTCTAAAATTATATTTACCCTTAGATACATTTACACATTTGCATACTCTCACTATGCTCACAGATTCAAGTACCTTCTTTGCATGTCCCATAGCGGCAGTCTAATAAAAACCTGAAGTTCAAACCCACATCTGAATTGTCTCAATGTGGGAGAACATGTTCTAAGCAAAACAAAAATGCTAGACATCATTGACTATATTCTGACCAACTGGAGACCAATTGTGTTCTCCTGAATAATTTATGTACTGAACTTCTGAAATATCCATTCTAATGACCTCACCTTGCTCTGAGTAAAGTTCTCCATGCTGAAGGAAACAACTAATAATTCCAGACAATGCATGTCAGCTTTGCTTCTTCCGATGACCATCTCCCCCTCTGATGTTATGTTACTGCATCAAGCTCCCCAACTATACAAACTGGTGCTGGAATCTATAACGATCTCTGGAGATAACCCAGTAGCTCACAATTGCCTTATTAAACCTTCCAAATCCTCCTGATCCAAGGAACACATATAACTCAAGCTATTTTTAAAATGTATTGGATTTAGTCTTTACAAGACTGTGTAATGAATCCACTCATGGTATTTATTTGGGTTATGACTTAGGAAGCGTGGCTCGTGTCACGTGCATGCTCTTAAAAGGGCAGTGGGAGCCAATAGTGGATTTAGGCTCCCATTGGCCCACGTCATTCCCGCACCCGCACCCATGCACGTTTTGGGGGCGTAGGCATGACATGGGCCAATCAAATGCTAGTTAAGGATATTTCAACTTCCATAGCCCTATCCACTTTGTCCTATCATGGTTTCTGTTTCAGTACCTTTTAGTGTGTTTCTTGATCTATTGTGTTTATTCTGGTTTTGACCTTGGTTTTGTATCTGACTTTGAGTTTATCTTTATCCCTTTCCTGTCTTGTTTGCCGTTTGACTGATTACCGTGTACGTGACATAGGCTAGTTCTCGTTTTCGCTGTTTCTCTGATTACGGTTTATCTCTGTCTGACTTTTAGTCCGGCCATTCTAAGGCCCGATAATAAGCTATAGCCTAGTCTTGTCCCTTGCTATCCTAAACTCTGCGTGTTGGGGTATTCTATATTCGATTTGTTAAGAAAACCAAGGGAAACCATGGTCTTTAATGTAAAAATTTATTTTCCTAAAAAAATTAGGAAGCTTTTATCTGTCAACCATGTCACTGTCCATTGACCATTCTTGACAATGGCCTCCTGAACTTGGAAAAAAATAAAAATATACACAATAAAAACAAAAAGCCTGTAACAAGTAAGCAACCGAAACACGGTGTCAGAAATAAAATAAAACAACATCTCTTACAGGAATTCCCATCAACAAGCCATATTGTATCTGTAGTTGCAATTGTTTTTGAATTATACAAGCTGTGTTGATTGTAACTACAGATACAACCTTTTTTTTCACTGTTTTGTTTCTCCCAACACAAGTAGTACTTTTTATCACTGTGAAAAATGTATGGTAAGAAAAATACTAATCCCGCTGAATATGTAAGAGAGAGGGGTATGGTCTTGAGGTTTGACCTTTCATATATTTTAAAGAATGACAATATTATCTATATAGACAATTTGATGCATTCCACTGCTCTACAAAATATGTGAGAACTGTCTCTAATGAAACACGAAGAAGACAAAGGTGAAACACATGAAATGGTGTTTCTTTCCCCTCCAGATAATATAAATTACTGTGTTATTTGAATTCTAAAATAGGAATCCTTTAAATAAATCTCAATTATCTAGTCCACTTAAACATCCCTGAGGCAATGCATGCAGTCCATCTTAAATGTTTTTAAGTGACTTCAATTCTGAAAGACGGATGATTCAGAGTTTGTTTAGCCTGTTTTATAGGTTAAAAGCATTTTGGTTACAAAGTCCATGGTGTTCCAGGGTACAATCTGGATTCTGTTGCCGTCAATTCACTAACAATTTGTCCCTCTGAGGAAAAGAAATGGACAACAGTTTGACGGATTACATTGAGATAGTGCCAGGCACTCTTGGAACCATAACAACTACAGCATGTTGTAGTAATGGTGCTTGGGGTGTTCCTTTACTGGTGGCTCCAAGCCAAAAATATAATTGCTGGCATTGGGGACACTGAACATACCTGAGGACAAAAATGTTTAATATTTTCTGTAATGGAAATTTGAACAGTTCCTTTTAAGAATCCTTCTAATCACAACCCCCGTTGGTTTCTATCAGTAGATGGTGATCAAACTCTTCATCGTCATAATGTTTATGTTTTATTCCTTACATCTCCAGACTTTTTTCATTTTCTTTACCATCAAAGAAAATAAAAGTTTTAATAAGAGCAGATGATTAAGTATATGACTTAGTGGTACTGCAATTCACAAAAGCATTGGTGTTGACTGTTTTGTTTGTTTGGTTGGACTTAGTGGATTTGCTCGGTAGTATGTATATGATTAAAATAGATCTAGATTAGAGAAAACATTTTAATCTAAGATAAGTAAATGATTCGTTATTTAGTAATCCACATTGGGTCTGTAGCTGTGAGAAGGGGATTATTTTATATTGATTAACTACCGGTATGTCTACTAAGTAAATTAAACTTTTTTGAATCCATGGGTTAGGTTTAAATCAGCAATATAGTATTGTAAAACCTCTTATGGTGTCTTTAAAAGCAGATTATTAGTTATACCCATGTTTCTCTTTATTTTGTTTATAGTAATCAAAGAGTCCATTATAATGGGGTTAGAAGTTTTACAGAGATTAAGATGCTTTACGTCAGACCATATGATATTAGGAGGAAAGTATGGCAGGCAGTCTAGGCTCTCCATTTCAAACCAGATCATATCAGAATGGCCTTGGACAGTCCAAGATAGTACATGTGTAAGCATACATGCTTCATGTAAGGTAGTCAGGTCTGGAAAAGATACCCCTCCCTTATTATTCTGTAATATTAGAATTTTGTTTGATATTCTAGGTCTCCGTCCCATCCATATAAAATCAGAGACATTTTTTTTATATTTCTAGAATATAGTTGAATTAACTTTGAGGGGGATGGATCTTAACAGATAAAGTATTTTTGGTACTATAAAGGCTTTTATTAGATTGATTCTTGCTAGCCACGATATTTCTAGTCCTTTCCATTTGATCAACAACTCTTTTATTAATTTCAACTGATCTGTATGATTTTGTTCAAGTAAGGCTTTAAAATCGATGCTCAATTTAATGCCCAAGTAATCTATAAACTTGTTGTTCCAATTAAATGATGTAGTTTTTTAACTTGTCCATCTCTCCATTGTGTACCCAAGCTGTCAAGATCTGTGTTTTATGTAAATTGATTTCATAATTAGAATATATACTATATTGGTCAATGAGTCTTAAAGCAGCGGGAATCGATACCAGTGGATCCGTGAGGGAGAGGAGCACATCGTCAGCAAAAAGTGTGATCTTGTGTTTGACAGGGCCAGCCTGGACTCCCTTGACCTGTGCCGATTTCCTCATCATTATAGCCAATGGTTCAATTGTTAGTATATAAAGCAGAGGTGCCAATGGGCACCCCTGTCTAGTACTATTACGAATGGAAAAGCTGTCTGACATAAAATTAGGCAAATAACCTTTGCAGTGGGACCTGAATATAAATTCATTAAATTACTCTCAAAAGTTCCAATTATGCTGTTTTTCTCAAGAACCAGATCAAGGAAATCCCAGCTGACTCTGTCAAAAGCCTTCTCGGCATCCAAGGCTAACAATACTGAACTAGTTTGTTGTGAGTTTAAACTGTGTAGAAGATTTAGTATTCTATGAATATTATCGGTTGTGCACCTTCCCCTCACAAATCAAGATTGGTCACCGTGAACCAGGCAAGGCATCACAATGCTTAAACGGGCAGCTACGATTTTGGCATATATTTTTATATCAGTATTTATGAGGGAAATGTGCCTATAATTTGAAGTTATTGAAGGGTCTTTATCTGGTTTTAATATCAAGATTATTGAGGCTTGTAACTTCTCACGTGGTATTATTTTATCGTTAGATATTTCAATAAAAGTTTTCAATAATAGAGGAGTAGTGTTGTCGCGAACCCGGAATTTTCGGTTCGCGAACGGCGAACGCGAACTTCCGCAAATGTTCGCGAACCGACGAACCGCGCGAACCGCCATTGACTTCAATGGGCAGGCGAATTTTAAAAACAACAGGGACTCTTTCTGGCCACAATAGTGATGGAAAAGTTGTTTCAAGGGGACTAACACCTGGACTGTGGCATGCCAGAGGGGGATCCATGGCAAAACTCCCATGGAAAATTGCACAGTTGATGCAGAGTCTGCTTTTAATCCATAAAAGGCAGACATCACCTAACATTGACACCTGTCGTCAAAGCCCAGCCCTGATACACACTGACACAGAGCAGAATAGAGACTGTTCCCCCTACATAGGGTCACTTGGCAGATATGGATTGACACCTGTCCTAATGATCCCTGATACACACTGACACAGAGCAGAATAGGGACTGTTCCTCCTACATAGGGTCACTTGGCAGATATGGATTGACACCTGTCCTAATGATCCCTAATACACACTGACACAGAGCAGAATAGGGACTGTTCCTCCTACATAGGGTCACTTGGCAGATATGGATTGACACCTGTCCTAATGATCCCTGATACACACTGACACAGAGCAGAATAGAGACTGTTCCTCCTACATAGGGTCACTTGGCAGATATGGATTGACACCTGTCCTAATGATCCCTGATACACACTGACACAGAGCAGAATAGGGACTGTTCCTCCTACATAGGGTCACTTGGCAGATATGGATTGACACCTGTCCTAATGACCCCTGATACACACTGACACAGAGCAGAATAGAGACTGTTCCCCCTACATAGGGTCACTTGGCAGATATGGATTGACACCTGTCCTCAAAACCCCTGATACACACTGACACAGAGCAGAATAGAGACTGTTCCTTGTCCACAGAGACCATGATACACACTGACACAGAGCAGAATAGGGACTGTTCCCCCTACATAGGGTCACTTGGCAGATATGGATTGACAAATCCCTGACAAATAGCTACCACATGCAAGGAAGGCAGCAGGGGCGCAAATGACCCACTCACGACACGGGAAGGTAGTGACGACAAATAACAATACAGGACTCTTTAGAGGCCCTGTAATTGTAATCAGTCCACTTGCACCAGTGGGCCTAAAAATTAGGCATGTACACATGCCTGAAAAATTTGGTATTGTTGCAGCCGCTGCTGTAGCAGCGTCCAGAAAAATTGATGTTTGTTTCACAGGCAGAAAGTGCCCTAAAACATGGCGGCTTGAACCCTAGTTGGTGGCGGATAAGTCACGCAAGTCAAACGTCATTCAGAGCTAAAACACAGCAGCGTGTGGACAATTTTTCGCCCAAGGCAGCTCATCTCATGAGGCCTTTTTTAATCGAATGTATCGCCCAGTGTCAGTCCCTTCGGGATCCATCCCTCATTCATCTTAATAAAGGTGAGGTAATCTAGACTTTTTTGACCTAGGCGACTTCTCTTCTCAGTGACAATACCTCCTGCTGCACTGAAGGTCCTTTCTGACAGGACACTTGAAGCGGGGCAGGCCAGAAGTTCTATCGCAAATTGGGATAGCTCAGGCCACAGGTCAAGCCTGCACACCCAGTAGTCAAGTGGTTCATCGCTCCTCAGAGTGTCGATATCTGCAGTTAAGGCGAGGTAGTCTGCTACCTGTCGGTCGAGTCGCTCTCTGAGGGTGGATCCCGAAGGGCTGTGGCGATGCATAGGACTTAAAAAGGTCCGCATGTCCTCCATCAACAACACGTCTTTAAAGCGTCCTGTCCTTGCCGGCGTGGTCGTGGGAGGAGGAGGAGGAGGATGACTTCCACCTCTCCCCCTGTTAGATTCCCGTTGTGCTGTGACATCACCCTTATACGCTGTGTAAAGCATACTTTTTAATTTATTTTGCAAATGCTGCATCCTTTCCGACTTGTTGTAATTGGGTAACATTTCTGCCACTTTCTGCTTATACCGGGGGTCTAGTAGCGTGGACACCCAGTACAGGTCGTTTTCCTTCAGCCTTTTTATACGAGGGTCCCTCAACAGGCAGGACAGCATGAAAGACCCCATTTGCACAAGGTTGGATGCCGAGCTACTCATTTCCCGTTCCTCCTCCTCACTGATGTCATTGAAGGTATGTTCTTCCCCCCAGCCACGTACAACACCACGGGTACCAGATAGGTGACAACGAGCACCCTGGGATGCCTGTTGTGTTTGGTCTTGCTCCTCCTCCTCCTCCTCAAAGCTACAATCCTCCTCTGACTCCTCTTCCTCACAATCCTCTTCCAGCGTTGCCGCAGGTCCAGCAAGCGATGCTGATAAGGCTGTTTCTGGTGGTGATGGTGACCACAACTCTTCCTCTTCCTCTTCACGCTCATCTACAGGCTGATCCAGCACTCTTCGCAGGGCACGCTCCATGAAGAAAACAAATGGTATGATGTCGCTGATGGTGCCTTCGGTGCGACTGACTAGGTTTGTCACCTCCTCAAAAGGACGCATGAGCCTACAGGCATTGCGCATGAGCGTCCAGTAACGTGGCAAAAAAATTCCCAGCTCCCCAGAGGCTGTCCTAGCACCCCGGTCATACAAATATTCATTAACAGCTTTTTCTTGTTGGAGCAGGCGGCCGAACATTAGGAGTGTTGAATTCCAACGTGTAGGGCTGTCGCAAATCAAGCGCCTCACTGGCATGTTGTTTCGCCGCTGGATATCGGCAAAGTGAGCCATGGCCGTGTAGGAATGCCTGAAATGGCCACACACCTTCCTGGCCTGCTTCAGGACGTCCTGTAAGCCTGTGTACTTATGCACAAAGCGTTGTACGATCAGATTACACACATGTGCCATGCACGGCACATGTGTCAACTTGCCCAACTTCAATGCCGCTATCAAATTTTTTCCGTTGTCACACACCACTTTGCCGATATCCAGTTGCTGCGGAGTCAGCCACTTTTGCACCTGTGCGTTCAGGGCGGACAGGAGTGCTTGTCCGGTGTGACTCTCTGCTTTCAAGCAAGTCAAACCCAAGACGGCGTGACACTGCCGTATCCGGGATGTGGAATAGTACCTGGGGAGCTGGGGGGGTGCCGTTGATGTGGAGCAAGAAGCAGCGGCACAAGAGGACTCAGCCGAGGAGGTTATGGAAGAGGATGGAGTAGGAGGAGTAGAGGAGGTGGCAGCAGGACTGCCTGCAATTCGTGGCGGTGTCACCAACTCCTCTGCAATGCCACGCATTCCTTGCTTGTCAGCCGTCAGCAGGTTTACCCAATGCGCAGTGTAGGTGATATACCTGCCCTGACCATGCTTTGCAGACCAGGTATCAGTGGTCAGATGGACCCTTGCCCCAACACTGTGTGCCAGACATGCCATGACTTCCTTTTGCACAATCGAGTACAAGTTGGGGATTGCCTTTTGTGAAAAGAAATTCCGGCCGGGTACCTTCCACTGCGGTGTCCCAATAGCTACAAATTTTTTGAACGCCTCAGACTCAACCAGATTGTATGGTAAAAGCTGGCGGGCTAATAGTTCGGACAAGCCAGCTGTCAGACGCTGGGCAAGGGGGTGACTTGGTGACATTGGCTTCTTACGCTCAAACATGTCCTTGACAGACACATGACTGTGGGCAGATGAGCGGGAACTGCTCAAGGCGGGAGACGGAGTGGCGGATGGTTGAGAGGGGGCAAGAAGGACAGCAGTGGTTGACGTGGCTGAAGATGCTGGACCAGGAGGAGGATGGCGGCTTAGAGTAGGCATGCTGCTTGTACTCATGTGTTGATCCCATAGGCGTTTGTGATGTGAGATCATGTGCCTACGCAAAGCAGTTGTACGTAGGTGGGTGTTGGACCTCCCACGACTCAGTTTCCTTTGGCACAGGTTGCAAATGGCATCGCTGTTGTCAGAGGCAGACACACAAAAAAAATGCCACACTGCTGAGCTCTGCAATGACGGCATTCTGGTGGTGGACACAGCATGCGTTGATTGGCGTGCTGTCGGGCTGACCCCGGGTGCCGATGCATGCTGTCTGACTGTGCCACTAGCTCCTTGCGACGACCCCCCCGCTTCCAACTGGTCTCCTCCTCCTCCTCTCTGTCTCCCCATCTGAACTTTCGCCCTGTTCTTCTTCTCTTCTAGCAGGCACCCACGTGACATCCATGGACGCATCGTCATCATCAACCGCTTCGCTTGTATCTGACAATTCAGAAAAGGAAGCAGCAGCGGGTACAACATCATCATCATCACACCGTACCTCCATGTGTTTAATGCTGCCTGCCTGAGACATATCCCTGTTATCTACATCCTCTAGCAATAATGGTTGCGCATCACTCATTTCTTCAAACAGGTGTGTGAATAACTCCTCTGACATACCAAGTAAAGCGGCTGTGGTGCTAGTTTTGGTGGTGGCGGCAGGCGGGTGAGTGCTATCTTGAGAGGTGCCTGAAGCTAAGCTGGAGGAGGATGGTGCGTCAAGGTTCCGAGCGGAGGCTGTACAAGATTGGGTGTCCTGTGTTAGCCAGTCAACTATGTCCTCAGAACTTTTCAAGTTCAGGGTACGTGGCTTCTGAAAACTGGGCATTATTCTAGGGCAAAAGGGAATCACAGCACCACGACCACGACGGCCCCTGCGGGGTGGCCTGCCTCTGCCTGTCATTTTTTGGGGGATTAGTGGTACTATGCGTGCAAGCTACTGTGAGACCAGATATGATTGGCAATGTGAACTGTAACAGTTCTGCAGAGCACACACTGTAGGCCTGAGACACCCGCTTGAAGACAAGTAACTGCTATTCAATCTATAACAGTGAAAAACAAATTTTGGTTGTAAAAGCACGCTATAGAGACACAAGATATGAGTGGCAACTGTCAAAGCACACTGGCACAGATCTGCAGAGCACACGCTGAAGTAGGCCTGAGACACCCGCTTGAAGACAAGTAACTGCTATTCAATCTATAACAGTGAAAAACAAATTTTGTTTTTAAAAGCACGCTATAGAGACACCAGATATGATTGGCAATGTGCACTGGAACAGTGCTGCAGAGCACACGCTGAAGTAGGCCTGACAGAGCCGCTTGAATGACACTGACTGGCTGCTATTAGCTTACACTGGAAACCTTTTTTCTTTGTAAAAGCACGCTATAGAGACACCAGATATGATTGGCAACTGTCAAAGCACGCTGGCAGGGTTGTGCAGGGCACACGCTGATGGAAGGCCTGACAGAGCCGCTTGAAGGACACTGACTGGCTGCTATTAGCTTACACTGGAAACCTTTTTTCTTTGTAAAAGCACGCTAAAGAGACACCAGATATGATTGGCAACTGTCAAAGCACGCTGGCAGGGTTGTGCAGGGCACACGCTGAAGGAAGGCCTGACAGAGCCGCTTGAAGGACACTGACTGGCTGCTATTAGCTTACACTGGAAACCTTTTTTCTTTGTAAAAGCACGCTATAGAGACACCAAATGGATTAAATTTCATCTATGATATTACCAATAAACTTAGTTGGTGTTTGTTCGGGAACGTAGATATTTGCGAAAGTATATTGAATACAGGGCCGGCGCGTCCATAAGGCGGCACAGGCGGCCGCCTTAGGGCGCACCGGCTCCGGGGGCGCAAGATTTCAGTGACCGGCAGGAGGGAAGCTCTCCCTCCTGCCGGCCACCATCTCCGCCCCCAGTGCGGCAGGGCTGCGATCAGGCGCTGCGAGGGAGCTCTAACCTCTCTGCTCTGCTCCCTCGCGCGCTGTCTAGTGATGCCGCGGGAGCCGGAATATGACGTCATATTCCGGCTCCCACGGCATCAGCAGACAGCCCGCGAGGGAGCAGAGCAGAGAGGTTAGAGCTCCCTCGCAGCGCCTGATCGCAGCCCTGCCGCACGCCGCCCTGCAGCCCCACTGGACCCCAGGGAATGATCCACACCAGCTCTCCAGGTAGGGAGGCTGGGTGGATATTATTTATGTATTAAAATAATTTGTGAATGTATGTGATGTGTCTGTGTGTGAGAGTGTCTGTGTGTGAGAGTGTCTGTGTGTGTAAGTGTCTGTGTGTGTAAGTGTCTGTGTGTGTAAGTGTCTGTGTGAGTGTGTGTGTGAGTGAGTGTCTGTGTGTATGTGTCTGTGAGTGAGTATGTGTGAGTGTGTGTGAGTGAGTGTCTGTGTGTCTGTGAGTGTGTGTCTGTGAGTGAGTGAGTGTGTGTCTGTGTGTGTGAGTGTGTGTGAGTGAGTGTGTCTGTGAGTGTGTGTGTCTCTGTGTGAGTGAGTGTGTGAGTAAGTGTCTGTGTGTCTGAGTGTGTATGTGTCTCTGTGTGATTGTGTGTCTGTGAGTGTGTGTCTGTGTGTGAGTGTCTGTGTGTGTGTCAGTGTGTGTGTCAGTGTGTGTGTGTGAGTGAGTGTCTGTGAGTATGTGTGAGTATGTGTGTGTGTGCGTGAGTGAGTGAATGTGTTACTGTGAGTGACTGTGTGTCTGTGAGTGACTGTGTGTCTGTGAGTGACTGTGTGTGTGAGTGAGTGTGTGAGTGAGTGAGTGTCTGTGTGTCTGTGAGTGTGTATGTGTCTCTGTGTGAGTGTGTGAGTGAGTGTCTGTGTGTCTGAGTGTGTATGTGTCTGTGTGAGTGAGTGTCTGTGAGTGTGTGTCTGTGTGTGAGTGTCTGTGTGAGTGTCTGTGTGTGAGTGAGTGTCTGTGAGTATGTGTCTCTGTGTGTGTGTGTGCGTGAGTGAGTGTATGTGTTACTGTGAGTGACTGTGTGTGAGTGTATGTGTGTCTGTGAGTGTGTGCGTGAGTGTGTGCGTGAGTGAGTATATGTGTGTCTGTGAGTGTGTGCGTGAGTGTATGTGTGTCTGTGAGTGACTGTGAGTGTGTGCATGAGTGAGTGTATGTGTGTCTGTGAGTGTGTGCGTGAGTGAGTGTATGTGTCTGTGAGTGACTGAGTGTGTGCGTGAGTGAGTGTATGTGTGTCTGTGAGTGATTGTATGAGTGTTGCATGTGAGTGTGTCAGTGTATGTGTGTGTCTGTCAGTGTGTGTTTGTGAGTGTCTGTCAAATCAGTGAGAGTATCTTTGTCATTGAGTCTGTGTGACTATCAGTGTGTCTGTCAATGAGTGTCAATCAGTGTGTGTGTGTCAGATCAGTGAGTCTCTGTGTTTGTCATTGAGTGTGTGTGACTGTCAGAAGAACACTAAGGGACAGGGAAGGGAGGGGACCAATAATGGACGGGGAGAGGGGCTGGTTAAGAGGCACATAGGTGAAGATGTTATTTTTGAATGGGGGGGGGCGGAAAAATACATCTTCGCCTATGTACCCAAAAATCCTTGCACCGGCCCTGATTGAATATCATTGATCTTTGCAATTAATACGTGATATATCCCCTTAATATCCGTTATCTCGTGGATATATTAGAATCTAACTCTGGCTGAGATTATTCTTGCCACTCTTCTTTTTTTTTCCTCTCCAGAGTTTTCCTGCTCTATCTATCCAGTGAGTTTCTTGAGTAAACATTATATCAATTTTATTTTCTCTCATTAGTTTATATAGACAACCTCGTTTTTGGGGAGGGTTAAGTCCCTGTGCTTTCAAAGTTGTTATTCTAAGAGTCATTCTCTACTATGCGTATGTCCATCCCCAACCTCGCCCCATGGTCCAAGTGATCAAGAAAGGGAAAAAAAGAAGAAAAAAGAGAAAAATTAAAAACTCACAAGCATCCCATACACCAACCATTCATTCTTTTTCGCATAGTGGAAATACTCATTAAATCCACCATGCAGGTCCTGCGGCATCCGCAGGCATTAGGTTCCCAGCTGTGAGGCATACATTTTTATTAAATATTTAGAGGTAGTGAAGAAAAACAGAATACTGAGTACAATCGTGGATTTTCTACTCTCTCGTTAACCTTCTATTTCTCCACCCCCCACCCCTTCCCTCCACCTGTTCCTTAAAAAAAAATGAAATTAAAGTAAAATAAATAAATATTTATATAAAATATATATATAAATAGATAAATAATTAACATAGTGACAAATCTTCTTGTAACTAAATAATAAACCCAGAAATATAAAATAACCATTATAGTCGATCACTCAAGTGTTTTTATGTACCAGTCCATAAGATTAGAATCTAGAAGCAAACTGTATAAGAAGTGTCTAATATACACTTTCAAGTTTACAAATCCTCTTAAGATTTGGTAAACAATAAACATTCAATATAAGTGTAAATATGTGCCAGAGATGTATCCATCCCAAAGTGTATTAATTGTAATAAGAATTGCTTTATATCTTAAAGCTGCCAAGTGGCATTATTATTTAATCAGTCAACGTTCCTACAGATTTGTTGAAATTATAAATAGGAATAAGGCAATTTCAATTTTTAGGAGTTGAATCTGAGCAGTATTAAAAAAAAATAAAAAATTAAGTGGATTTGTGTTTTTATACACTCATATGCACACCTCAATGTGCATCTGTGTACTCATGTGTATCTACAAATAGGTTACATGCACGCATGCAATCATATATATAAATACCAAATTGAAGAGGCAGTGAAGTAACTTGTTCATATTAATAAGTACTTGTATCATGTGTATCAGTGGAATTTGTGAGGCGTTATAGTAATATATCTATACACTCATGTATGTGCATACATATAGACATACAAACACATAGTTTAGCCATCTCAAAAATAGAAATGCAACTACATGAGTATACGAACGTTGATAGTGCTTACCCACAATTTCACATGCATATAGCGTGTTGTAATAAATTGAAATAGCAATAAAGTGAATTATATTAATAAGTAATTCTATCTTGTGTATCAGTGAAATTTGTGGAGAAAAATTTAAATCGGAATAAATAATTAAATAAAATACGTAAATGCCTGCCTAAGGGTGCCTATACATACTCCTAGACATATGTGTTCAATATTCAAGTATAGATCACAAAGTGTCAATATTATGGAAATATTAAAGTGGTTTGTCAATTATAGGCAAGTATTTCCCATCGCTCTCCCTTCTCTCTACGGGCATCATATCAATTATAATATGACAGTACTCATACGAGAGAGAAGGAAGTAGAAAAAAAATTACAAATAAATAAAATAATAAATAAATAGGATATTAAGTATGCCTATACACACAAGTATGTGTACACATATACTCGTGCAATCACATAGTTTAGTCATCTCAAAAAGTATAGATGCACTTACATGATTATACAGATATCCACAGTACATACCCACAATTTTGCATGCACATAGTGTGCTCTCCTACCTTATTCATTTTAAGATAAAGTTCAAATCTTTACAATATGGATTTATGATCATATAACTATGTGTTTATATACGTGCCTACTTGCAGTATGTTCATGTTTATTTACATATTCTAGTAGATTTGCGATCTGGCATACACATTTATGCACTTGGCTGAAATTAATTAGGTGTCATAAAAGGATATAACAAAATATTCCCCCAAAATATTGGCAAACAAAGAAAAATTTAAAGAATTGTATGTGGTTTCTTAAATGCATTGAATACCTTGGGATAAACATCCCGATTAATGGAGTCAATGTGATGGATATTAGTTGTGCGAGATTACTCGGAGAGACGCAGCGTAATCTTAAAAAATGGAGTAACCTTCCCATCTCATGAATGGGAAGAATAAATACCATACGAGCATATGTAATGCCTAAGTGGTTATATTGTTTCCGGATGATATCCGGCACTCTGAATCCCGAGTGGATGAAACAGCTACAAAAGAGTTTTTCAGAGTTTGTGTGGAAAGGTTAAAAATCTAAAATAGGCTTAGGATTTCCAAATTTGAGAATCTATTGGGAAGCTACCATGCTGATGCATGTTAATACGGTCCAATATACCAGCTCAAAAAAACAGGATTGGTATAGAATCTGACCTACCAAATCTGGAATGCTGCCTATGGCTAAATAAGACTCTAAATGAGAAATTTTTAAAATACATTCAAGGTTCCCCATTGGGAGATATGATTACTTTTTGGGATGGATTTAAGAAGAAACTGGGCCTTAGAGAGAAGGTATTTCATTCCACTCCATTAGAAATGATAGATTTAAACATACAGGGTTTAGATTTTACAAGATGGGTTGGAAAGGATATTAGCAAGATAGCTCAACTGTGCCAGGATATGGCCTTTAAGAGCTTCACAGATTTAAGGGAAGAATGTGGCCTTCCAACGAGAGACCTCTTTAATTATATAAGGATTAAGCATTATCTACAAGTTGCCCTATTACTTAAAGACAATGTAAATAAATGGAGAGAGATAAGCTTATAACATTGTTCAATAACGAGACCAAAAATAAAGATATTAAAAACATATTATGAATTTGTAAAACCAATAAAACAGCTCCGCTATCCTAAATCATGGGAGAAATGGCAAAAGGAACTAAATTTGGATGGAAAATTGGACTGGGCGGAGGATAGATGGATTGAAGCATGGAATAGTTATAAAATATATCCACTGCTTAAATCTGCAGGAGATATACTTCCGACTGGTTAACAGATGGTACGTGGCTCCACAAATCATGACTAAAATAGATCCATCAATAGAAAACATTTGCTGGAGGTGTGGGAAAGGACAGGGTTCAATGGTGCATATCTGGTGGAAATGTGAGAGGAGTGGACTTCCTGGAAGCGGTATCCAGCGGCACCCAGCACCACAAGCTGACCGATAAACGCTGAACATTGAATTGTATTTGAAGAGACGAATATAAACACTGCTAAACTGTAAGTGGTATGTTGTCTGTTGAGGGCCGACTGCTGATAGCTGTAGCCAAGGTACAGCAGGGGAGTTTAAAACTATTAATGATTTACTACTATGCTCCCGCAGCTATACGGCGGTTATAAGGCTTCTAGATCTCCGGGAAGTGACATCCGATGCTATAAGCGGAATGCTTAATTTTGAGGTGTAATTTCAGCTGTAAGGACACGAGGATTGTTAAGGATTGAAAGCAAGTATAGCAGGGGAGGTGGGGAAAGGCAACTCTTATACATCTGACTTATAACGAATCTGATATTATATGTTGGATGCTGAATTTTGGTGTGGAGGGGGAGCCTAAAATGGCAAATTGATATATACAGATTTTAACTCTGGAAGCAAAACGTTAAATACTGAGAGCAACATGCGGATACAATAGGTGGAGCACATATCGGCAAATTGGGCGCACTGCTCAAATATCATTAGTGAGACAAACAGACACAAAGTGCTTTCTTTTTTCCATCTATATGAGGAAGTCAGCACAGTGGTTGTAATATCAGTACCTTTCCTTCCTAATATTATTTTTCTTCTGGGTGTTGCCCTAATAGGAGAAAAGGAAAAGAAAAGAAGCAATGTCTCCCATAAGAGATAAAGACAAAGCAACAACGGCTAATATGGATAAAAATAAAAATATCAATTTATTTTATTCCCTTTAAATCTCAAGAGCATTCTTTAGCTAAAAGATCATCTTTGGGAGATCGTAGAGAATCAGCTCCCTTAATTCAAGAACCCCTCCTGGCAACTCCCCAGTATACTACACAACAAACACTTAATGAAGCATTGGAAGTTCCATATCTGAAATTAAAACAAGATCTGGAAGATAACTCTAATATATTGAGCCTGGAAATATCCAATTTATCCTCTATATTACAAACTCAAGCAGATACAGAAAATTCAAACAACTAATGAAGACTTAACCTTAAAGTATAATCAACTGGATGGGACGATTAAAGCACTAGTGACAAAAGTTACTGATTTGGAAGATAGATCTCATAGGAATAATATAAAATTGAGAGGTGTTCCTGAAACTATCAGCTACGATCAACTGGATCAATTTTTCTAATCTTTTTTCCAAAATTTTATTCCTGAGAAGTCACTGGGCGAATTCCCATTTGAAAGATATCACAGGTTACACAGACCGAAGAACTTGTCGTCAGATATACCTAGGGACATTATTGTCTGCTTTTCTAACAATTATATTAAAAATCTGATTATGCACAGAAAAATGTTGTTATAGATCCTCAATTTAAAGATATTAAGCTCTACTCAGATTTATCTTTGATGACTCGGCAGGCAAGGAAAAGATTTTCCGTCCAGACCGGTATCTTGAGATCACACGGAATTAAGTACAAATGGAACTTTCCTACAGCATTATCTGTATTTTTCCAAAATCAGCAATTTTTTAAAAAGAAGCTTCTGCTGCTCAATAAATAATTCAATCTTGGAATCTACGATAGCTACTTCGTTAGGCCGAATAAGACAACGACTATCCACTTGGCAAAAGACATGGCCAACAGCAAGGGGTGCATTCCCCTAAATTTGGAGCCTCCCCATGGTACTATCCCTATCTTTTCACCCGCAGGAACAAATCAACGACTTTCTACTTGGCAAGAGACATGGCTAATAGCAAGGGGTGTATTTCTTTAAATTTTGAGTTTTTGTATGGCACCATTTGTATTTCCTTTAAAGAAGCTTTTGCTGTTTGAGAACAGTCCACTCTTGGAATATACAATAGCTAATTATTTGGGCTGATTAGATTAATAACTGCCCATTTAGCAGACAAATGGTTAATGGCAAGGGGTGTATCTACTTATATATTTTTTTATTTTATTTTTACCTTTTAGAGCCATGGTTAATGGCAAATCTAGCCTTGCCTAATGTCGGTAGTTACGTAGTCATGTCATATTGTATGGGTATTGCATAATACTTCTTGTTAGGACGCCTCTTTTTTCTCACTCTCCTCCGTTCTGGAAATAATTAGATATATAGGACACTGGTAAAAATGATATATATTAGGTTTAGGGTGGGAATATATGTGTAAGGTTTAGGTACACTAGGTATATATAAAGAATTATATAAAGTAACACTCGGAATTTAACGAATTCACACTTTTTTCCCAAACAGGGAGTTTGACACGAGGGAGTTTTATAGAGATTAGTAGATTTTACACGCATTTTTGTAGTAACACAAGTTTTGATCACAATAGGTATGATTTGATATTTTCTAGTGTTAATAAGAATGGCAGCAAGTTACACATATATAACTATGACAATCTATTAAAATAACTGCAACAACTGGTTGATAAATGGAGGAAAATTGAGGCCTCATGGATAGGAAGATTAAATATGATCAAAGCATTCCTGTTGCCCAAACTTGTATACTATTTCAAGGCGATTCCTTATAGAGTGGGGAAAGGAATTCTTAATCAATTTCAAAATCTGATTTCTAAATATATTTGGTTAAATAAACCACCTATGATAGCGTATGACACCCTCCGAAGGGGCTTTCAGAAGGGTGGAATAGCATTTCCAGATGTTGATAAAATTCATGAAGCATGTATGGCAACTCATCTTTTACTATGGTTAAATTTGGACCAGGGAAACCAATTATGGCTCACTCTAGAGCAGCAGGATAGTTCTAGATATAAATTGTCTGTTCTCTTTTGGATGGGTATTTATTTTGAGACTAGGAGAATTGGATACTAAGCATTTCTCTAATAAAATATTAATAGATATGATCAATACCTCAAAAATTCTAAATGAAAAACTAAAATTGGAGGACAAATTATTATACGGTGCTCCATAAGAGGTTCTAAAATATGCAATGGAAGACATGAATGTTCAATCTTGGATGCACCTAGGTGTACTTAAGATTTCTGATTTATGGGATGGGATTAAACACATTCCATTTACGCAAGTGCAAGCAAAATATAACCTTCCCCCGGAGATCTTTTTCAATATTTAAGGATTAAAAACTTTTTATTATCTAGAACTACACTCAAGGATCATAATATTAACCCTCTTATAGTGTTATATAAAAAGAAGGGAGGGATTTCTAGATTTATTAAATTGTTAGAATCAATGGAACAAGACTCCCATGTTGCCTCATTTATTAAATGGGAACGAGATATTGGAGAATCTTTTCCCCTCTCGGAATGGACTACAGCCACACTCTTAGTAAAGCGTTGTATACATAGTGTCTCTCTTTATGAAACACATCTAAAGATAATATATAGATGGTATGTGGTACCAGCAGGACTTTATAAAATATCACCTGTCTATTCTAGGGAATGCTGGAGGTGTGGAAAGGAGGAGGGCACTATATACCAAATATGGTGGGATTGTCAGGGGCTTAAACAATGTTAAAAATCAAATGCTTGGTCTTGTAAATTCTATCTTTAAGGAAATAAAATAAATTAGTCCCCAACTTTTCCTTTTTAATATTGTTTTTTTCTTCACAAGATAAGTATCAAAAATATCTTTTGACTCATATATTTTTTGCTATTAAAATATGCATAGCTAGGGCTTGGAAATCCTCCATCCCTTATCTTGGCATAAAATTATAGAGCAAATAGAATATCCGCATAGGATTGAATCGAACCCCTTTTTCGGTACTAGGAACTTGGTCAAACATGGCTACCCTGGACAAATAAACACTCTATAAGCTAACAACGACTGTGATTTTTTTTGAAGCCCCATGTCGAGTCTCAGGAATTCAATTTATTCTTTTTATACTTATTTATTATTATTTTTTAAATTTATTTTTCTTCTTTTTATTTTCCTTTCCTTAGATAGTTTTGCTCTATTGTAGTAACGACTATGTATATATGTGTAATAGCTATTACAGGAAACTCTTTTGAGTCCTTAAATAATAGCTGGATATTACAGCAAGTATAAAATGTGACTGTAAGATATATCCCATAAATACAACTGAGATTTTTTATTGAATAGTATATTCTGTATGGAAACTCTAACTATTTAATGTTACATGATATCACTATGTTTTGTACAAATTGGTTATGTTAGTGCTATAAAATAAATATAAAAAAAGAAAATCACTATTGCCAGAAAATGGAAACATATGGGTGGATATCATCTGTTGGGAACATATTACAAACCAAACGAATACACAAAGAGACATTGAAAAGGGATTCTTTAATAATAGTGGAAGTTCCCTCAGGTTTTTTGATATTTGGAGGAAATGGAATGAAATTTTATAGCATGACAGGAGGCTTCATATTTGCTTAAGTCTCTCTTTACTAGAACTCCACAGCAGCACATTAACATAGAGAGATAAACACCAAAGACAAAAACATAAGGTATCTATATAAGGCTCCTCCTAAGCCACTATTTCCTCTTTCTTTGCTGCTCCGCGGACAGTACAGGTCAGAGTACCTCTGCCTCCTGGTTTTTCTGGGTGGCTGTGGGTTTTTTCTATGTGACATTTTGGAAATGCTTATTATTCATATGTTTTTTCATTCCTCCTATTTTATTGTTGGTTTCTATTTTTCTGCTTTTCCGTTTTATGATTTCGCCTTTTATGTGTATTTGGTCCTCCCTTTTCTGTGTGGTATTTGCGCTTTGTTTCTCTTCTTTCTGCCTTTGGGGTTTTTTCCCTGTGTACTTTGTTTACTTTACGGTCGCCGGGAAGCGGTCTTCTGACCGCCTCCCGTGCCGACCGTCGGGACCGCGGAGAACGACTCCAGCGGTCCCTCGTGCGCTGTGTATTGATTCCCGCCCGCCGGTTTCGTCCGCCGAGCGGGAATCCCCTATCTGCTTCCCTGTCCCTCCCTCGCCTCGCTCGCATCCTGGCTGTACACGGGCGGCGTGGAGAGGGTACAGGGAGCCTCTCTGTTGCCGCGAGTTGCGGCTTAGGTGCGCCCTCTCCCCCATGACCGCGTGGCCGGGTACGGGGGTGCGCGGTGTGTGCTGCTGAGCCTGCCGCGTGGGCGCCCTTCAGTTAAGGGCGCAGAGACCACATTTGCTTTCCTTTTCTTAGGACCGATTTTCAGGGAACTGCCCAAGATGAAATATCAAGCTAAGAATAAACATTCTACATTTGTTTTTCTTTTCTATGTGAATTTAGTGATTATTGTGATGGTAGGAACGATTTTCAGGGAACTGCCCAAAATGTAATATCAAGCAAAGAATAAACATTCTACATTTGCTTTTCTTTTCTGTGTAAAGTTGCTCTAGGGTTTACAGCCTGCGATGCACTCCTACACCTTATATATTGGAGATTTGCACTTTTATATTTATTTCTTATATTCCATGCTTCACTGGTCGGTTCCCCTAGATTCATTGTGTGTATCTCAGGTGTGATTTGAGGTTTTGCTAGGTGTAGGTGTCTTCCCTGTCTCACTGCAATATGGCTGTACAATGTGTGTTTGTTTAGAGCTCTGCTGCAGGCTGCTGCTCTGTGCATGGATTCTGTGCCCTTGCTGCCTACACTATGCATGTTCCTGGACTATTGAGGATTGGTTGCTGCTTACATCTGCATATCTCCTGCAGGGGACCCTACTGGGGACACTATCACTCACACTGTTCTGGGCCTGACCTGGGGACCCTGGTACATCCCTGCCCCACACGCCTCGGTGTCAAGAGATGCCTGCCTGTCACCTGTACGGATTTACGTTTTGCCTCCATACACCTCTGGCCGGTGCTACCCGTGTCCAGATACTGGCCAGCTGTAGTCTGTGCCCCTATGATTGGCCTGCTTTGTCTGTGCCCCTATGATTGGCCTGCTTTGTCTGTGCCCCTTGATTGGCCAGTTTTGTCTGTGCCCCATGATTTGGCCTGCGTTGTCTGTGCCATTGTACGCTTGCTACTGGCCTGGCGGCTCCACTCCTGGACCCCTGTTTGTAGAGCCGGCATGCGTATAATACTTGCCTCTGCCAACTATAGGGGTGCGGCCCCTGTTGCCTGCTAATGATACCTGTTCCCTATCTCCTTAGGTGTCACATACCATCATCTCGGATATTATGGAGGCCTCTGCACAGGAGCAGAGTTTGCAGGCATTGTTTGATGCGGCGGGGTCCGCCTCTGTGGAGACAGCCCTGGCTAGGGCCCTCCATCTATCACAACCGGACAGAGGCGCGAATGGAACCCCCCGCTTGGCAGACGACTCGGCTGAGTCAAACTCTCATGGGAGAGAGCAGGCAAGTGCGCGAATGCGCTATTGGAAGGGCGAAGACCCTAAACCACGCTCCCGGTAGGGCAAGGCTCCGGCGAAGCGACATGGTTCGAGGTTATCAACCTCGCCAGCCTAGCGCCACCATCTATCGGGCGCAGGGGGGAAGGCCTCCTTGTTCCCCCCTATCATAGGCCGTACTGATGAGTGGCGGGCAGACCTGTCTCCCTCGGATGAAGGAGATGATTGGGATGAGGACCGTGGGGAGGGTCCCGGTTGGCGCTGGGAGGATGAAGACGCGCCGGCGACAGAGACCCCCACGGCGATGCTGGGAGACAATGCCTTTTTTGGACGCTACAGGTGAGCCTCTGTTTAACCCTCGGTCTATCAGACACCACAGACCCTCGGAATGGTCACTGCCCGACCACTCGGCACAGTTCGTGCACTACTGGATCCGCAGACCCCTTGAAGGGGAGGCCCGCAAGAAGCTGCGGGCGGAATGCCCCAGGCCCGTCCTGCCGGACGAGATGGCAGCGGCCCGGATTTTGACCCCCTGGCGGTTTCGTACTTGAAACGTCGGGACCCCACGAAAGGGGTAGAGCGTCACCTCCACTCGACGCAAGATGAACAGCTGGATGGCTGGGCCCCTTTGTGCAGTTTGTTGGCCCTGACGGACGTGGCCTACACGGAGGGTACGAGCCTGGACCCGGCCGTCAGGCGAGATTGGGCGCTACACCCCATTTGCCTTCTAGGCAATGCTGCTCTGCACCGAACGCAGGTAAACGACTCTGTTCCGGATGGACACCGGGCTATCGGAGCCAGGGTTCAAAGAATTGGGCCCCCGGGCAATTAGACCTACTGTTCGGGGAACCTTTCATTAAGGAGCTACAGAAACGCATCAATTTATTTGCTTCCCTGGATAAAGCACAGTCCTCTATAAAGAAGGTGTTTCGCTCACGGTTATCCCGGCTGGTCTTCGGATCCACAGATGCCGTGGCCCATCCTTTTTTCCCACCATACCAGCCCAGACCTCTACACTCGTAGGGCGGGTAGAGGTCGTGGAGACCATGCCAGAGGACGAGCAAGATTTCCTGCGAGTGAGTACAACTCCTGCCACTTTCTATTTCCCTCTACTACGTGCAGACAGATCGTTTCACTGCAGGGACGGGTGGCAGGAAGTGTCTTCAAATACATGGGTCCATCGGACTGTATGGGATTGAGTCATGGACTTCCACTCCTCACTGTCGCAGGTTGGACCTCCAAGTATCTCCATCATCGCGAGGGTTCACCGTTCCTTAACAGATCCGGAGGTTCGGACTCTGCTCGCCATTGGCTCGATTTCTAGTGAAGATGAAGTCGGGGGAGTTCTGCCCGGTGGTCATTTTTCGGGAATTGAACACCTTCATTGTCTACTACCCCTTCAAGTTGAGGGGCATTCATCTCCATCGGGACCTTCCCCGGCCGGGAGACTTGTTCATGTGACTGGACCTGAGGGATGCTTACCTCTCCGCCCTGGTCGTCAAGAGTGGTCGCGGGTTGCTTCGCTTCACCTGGAATAGCGTCCCTCGCCAATTCATATGCCTCCCGTTCGGCCTCAGCTCGGCCCTTGGTGCCTCACCAAGCTGCTGACGCTTGTGGTCGCCCGATTCTGATCAGAGAACGTCCGTTTCCTGTTATTTCTGGATGATTTGCTAGTCCTCTGCGAAGATCCCTCCTGGCTCGGATTTCGAACACGTTCGGCGATCTCCTTATTGGAGCTCCTGGGATTCGTAGTCAATCTGAAGAATCAACTTTGGAGCCTCCCCAGACGGCGGAGTTCTTGGGTGTCATGGTCAATGCGACGGAATACGTTCCCCGTCTGCCTCTGGCACTGATGGCAACCGCCCGGGTGGTAATGAGAAGGATATTACGGCAAGTCTGGATTCCCTTTCAGATGTTGCTCTCGTGGTGGGCCTCCTCTCAGCCTCGAGACAGGCAATATACCCGGGCCCACTACACTTCAGGACCGTGCAACGGTTAAAGGCCCCTGTTCTACGTATGTGACCTTCTTCAGACCAGACGATTTTCTGTTCCGGACGTGTAGGCCGGACTGCGCTGGTAGCTTCTGCGCATGGCCGCATGGAACGGCAAGGCTATAATCGGACCAACCCCAGATTTCGTACTGGAATCGACTGTACACCTTTGGGTTGGGGTGTCGCGTGCGTGACCGGGTCCACGGGCGGCCCGTGGTCGAACAGGGAATCTGAATTCCACATCAAGTGCCTGGATTGATTGCGAGTTCGTTGGCAGTTCGGAGACTGGCAAGTCACCTGTCGGACTACTGCGTCCTCCTTTGGAGGGACAAGGTCTCAGCGGTGCAATATACCGACCGCTTGGGGGGCGCTCGGTCTCGCACACTGGAGGTGACGAAGGGGATTTCCAGCTTCTGCCCCAGTGCAACGTCGCACTACAGGCAGTGTATCTGCCGTGGGAGTCAAACCTGACGTCGGATTGGTTCTCCAGACATTGGAAGGATGCCAGAGACTGGGCGCTCTCTATTCGCCTCCGGGACGACCATCGGATTCGGTCGTGCTTTGGTTGGCTCTCGGATCCAGCGTACGCGGTGATGGTCGCGCTTCGGGTGCGGTCGTTTTTTCTCAGGAAGCATTGGTGTTTCCTCCTTTCGCCTCTATTCCCCGGGTGTTACTTCTAGTTTTGTGGTCGACGTGTGTCCTTAGTGTTGATGACTCCGCTATGGCGGGATCGGTCGGGTTCACGGAGCTTCTGGATTTTTTCTTGTCGGGATCCTCTTCTCTTACCGTCCTCTCGAATTCTCCTCTTGGACTCTTTCGGGAGTGCCTGGTATGTCGAGGCGTCGTCACTATCGGTCAGGGACCTTCTCTGGGATCCCCGAGCTCCCGGGACGAGGGGAAGTTTCCTCTCAGCATGGATTTTCATAGTGTCGTTGGTGCTTAGGCCACGATGCTGAACCCTTTTTTCCGGTCCGTGACCAACTTGCTGAGTGTCTTGTCCCTCCTCAATGTTTTGGGACGGTTGTGCCGTCTGGTTCTTGTGATTAGTCATTTATTTCCGTTTGGAGGTTTTTTCCCCATCGGTCAGGACCCGCTAGTCTGCAGATTTCTACGGGGGATGAGGCTGGCATGTCCTCCGGCGCCTACATACCCCTCCCGCTGGGAGGTAAGTATGGTTTTAGCGTTTTTCTTCAGAATTCGGCCGGAGTTCCTTGTTTTTTCCCCTCGCCAGTTTTCCTCTGTGTTTTCCCTCTTGTTGTGTCTGGTTTCATTCAGACGTGTTTCTGATGTCCGATCCTTCGCCCCTGTCCAATTTTCGATGGAGGAGATGGTTATTGACGCTGGCAGGGGTGAATGCGACTCTTGGAGTGCATTCGGTTAGCGGCGCTACTGCTTAAGAGTTTTTCCTTGATGGGCGTTTCTCCTCGGGACGTTTTTTTGTAGGTGGCGGTCCGGTCCCGTGAGGAGTTTTTTGCGCCGGCTTATCTTGGACCGTCGGACTATGTTTCTTTTGCTTTGCTGTCGGAGCGTTAAAACAGCAAATATGAAGCCTCCTGTCATGCTATAAAATTGTAGATTATACTAGCTTTAGTGTAACTATAATCTTAATTTTATTAATGACAGGAGGCGAATATTTCCCACCCAGTTTGGTTTCTTCCCCCCCTTGTTTTGGATGGATTGCTTTGATTGTATTTCTGTTGATTTGTCTGATTACCTGGGCTAGGTTTGGTAATCTGGGGTGATGTTTTGGGAAGTGCATGTTATATTGTATTGACGGTCATTAGTGATGGATTTCATGTCTTTATTCTATCAGTACTGGATCGTGGGATTTATGTTTTATCAGTACATTTCGTTCACTAATCAGTGTTTTCGATTCTGTTTATTTCGTTTCAGTTTCATGGTTCGACTTCAGTTCATAGGATCGGCCGTTTGGCGGGATAAAGATCAAGTTCATCCATTATCCGAAGTTTTTCCAGATGACATTCATCGTTATGTTGTGAATTTTTCTTTATTTAGTTTTTGTCATTGTTGTGTACGTTACGTTGTCGCAGCGTGAAAGAGGAAATGGTGGCTTGGGAGGAGCCTTATATAGATACCTTATGTTTTTGTCTTTGGTGTTTATCTCTCTATGTTAATGTGCTGCTGTGGAGTTCTAGTAAAGAGAGACTTAAGCAAATATTCGCCTCCTGTCATTAATAAAATTAAGATTATAGTTACACTAAAGCTAGTATAATCTACAATTTAGCATATGTTTCACCAGGCATGAAAGAATTAGTCTTAGATACCCATTATACCTTTTCAGGCCATATGAGAATTGGATAATGAATTAGGAGAAGTCATCACACTGAGCCAAAATTGTTTGTCTAAGTTTGTGTGTTAGTTTAGTGAATATATATATGGATAATAGATACACACTATGTGTATAAAACACTTTGTATTAAGATATGATTTAGGAATGACACATGATTATTTGGCTGTATGAGAATTAATATTTTTTTTTGTATCTTCTGAAAACAAAAATTAAAATAAAATAAAGAAAGCATCATATATTATTAGTGCGTGCCTGTCATACTTGTTTGCTTTAATTTCTTCATATTTACTCTGTTTTTTAACATCTATGTGGGGATTTTCTTAGTTATTAACAGTGAACGCATCAGTTTTTCGAATTGCACAAGTTTTCAAAATTTACAGGGACACTAAAGTCACCCAAACCACTTCATCTTAGTGAAGTCGTCTGGGTGCAATGGTCCTGTGATTTTAACCCTGACATGTTAAACAGTGCAGTTTGTTCAAATTGTAGGGTTAAATCCTGCTCTAGCGGCAGCTGTACTGACAGCCACAAGAGTCGCTCCCGTTGCACTGACGAAGTAAAACTTGGTCACGTGACGCGGAAGCTCGTAGAAAACATTGATTACAATGCTTTCCTATTCCGAAGCTTGGAAGCGTGAACTCTAAACTCGCCACAAATGCTCATCAGGTCCCCAATGCTCCCTAACTGTTGCTTAGTTGTTTTTTCTTTGCAGTTTTAATACATTAATTAAAGGCGATTTAAATTACTTAATGTTACAAATTATATAATATATAATAGAAGTAC